>NC_050599.1:1008329-1063329 GCF_013368585.1 Megalops cyprinoides
AAAATGATGATAAAAATGATAAAATGATAAAAACAGAGCAAACAGCATTTTCCCCCGAGAAAGCGTAATTCGACACTGTTTGTTTGCTTCTTCTTCCTGTTCCCAGCATCGTCACCGTTTCCCTCCAACAGCCCTCTCTTCTCCAGGGTGACTAAAAACACTTTCATAGTTCACGTTTCACAGAGCGTTTACACCGAGCCTTCAGTGGAGTAACTGAGGCGCAGAGCTGCGGAGATGGAGGAACACCAGGGCTGAGGCCGGTGGCAGAGTGTAAAATCACCAGTGATGCAGACTACGGAGAGAAAGAGCTCCGGATATTAAAGCATATCAGCCAGTCAGAAGCCTTACCGTGCGCACGGCCTTGTCCTTCATGCTCTTCCTCCTCCTCTTCTTCCTCTTCTTCTTCCTCATCTTCCTCCTCATCTCCTTCCTCTCCATCCTCCTCATCTTCCTCTACGCCGTCATCCACCTCCTCCCTCTCCCCCCTCTCCACCTCTCCTTCATCCTCCTCTTCCTCCTCCTCCTCACCCTGCTCCTCGTTGTCCTCCGAGTACTCCTCCTCTTCATCTTCTTCCACCTCCTCCTCCTCTTCATCTTCTTCCACCTCCTCCTCCTCCTCCTGCTCCTCCTCCACCTCCTCCTGCTCCTTCTCGTCCACCTCCTCTGCGCCGTCTGTCTCGTAACACTCGTCCACAGAGGAGTTTTCGGAGCGGCTCAGGAAGGCCCTCCTTTTCGGGGCTGGCTCCTGGGGTTGTCTGTCCTGTGTTTTCCTCTTCTTGGCCAGAGGGCAGCCGTAGACACTGCAGGCAAAAGAGACGCCAGTTAGCGCTAGTTAGCATGAGCTCATCTGACATGCAGGCAGTGTACTCTCTCTCCACAGGTGGGGTCACCATGCTGGAAACCCAAACTCACACCCCTTTCACCCCCTTCCTGTCCTGAGTCGGGTGTCAGCACACCGTGTGGGAGATGGCCTGCCTATCATCTCCTCCTGCAAGTCCCATCATCTCCAAATAACAAAATCAACCTCAGTGCTACAGCTCCCACTGTCAAACTTAAAATAAAATCAATGTTTATTTCACAAACCTTTAATCAGTACACTCATACTAATCGTTAGTTTTTGCACAGTTGTGTTTTAATTGCTGTAAACCATCATCTGCAATTATGTGTGACTTCAGTATGGATTTGAGGATATTAATTGTGTAATGTGAACACAGGGGGTGTGGCTGTGTCTGAGGAGAAAGGGGAGAAAACGGGTGAGCATGTGATTTGTTGTACCCTGTGTTCACATAACTCTGCATCATAATCACAGAGCTGGAACATCTAAAAGCCTGTGAATTATTCAGCTCTTTATTTATCTACTTATTTGTTTCTTTGCTTATTTATTTATTTTAAACTCTGCAAACCGTAAAAATCCCTGGGGTCCTTATTTCTATGTAATTAATTGATAAATAATTGATAAACTATTATTTTTATTATTTATAGTCAGCTCAAATGACTCAAAATGTTCTTTGCAATAATTTCTGTGTTACGCTCATTTATTTTGAGTCCATGTTAAATGAAATGGGGGTGAACTCATGTCACGAATAAATGAAATCCAAATTGATTTTTGATTTGTTCTTTGTAAATCAACATGAATATACCCAACAAAATTACAATGGGAAATACAAGTGGAGCCACCGTGGCAACGCTACCTTACAATGTTGTAATAATGTTGCTGTAACGTGCAAATGTGTGATAACACAACTTCAGTATGGCTTTGAGATTATGTGTTGACTGTAAAGTATACTGATAACTGATGACACAGCTCCTGCTTCAGGGAGGATACTGCTGAAATATATTCACTCGCACATCCGACCCACAGGAGGACAAATTTAATGGGATTATTGGAGTATTGGCTGAGAGTCTTGAACGCAGAAGTCTGTGCTTTCTCCACAGCCAAATCCCTGAGACAGCATATTGCTGCACACACAGATCCTAGACCTCCATCACGGCTGACACGGCTGGCCCAGCGTGTGCATTAATGAGAGGAGCACAGAAACAGAAGCCGCCCCGCTCCCCCGGCTCTTCAGCGGCTCGGTTAGCGCTCAGCTCCGCCTCGGCTCAGACTCCAGCCTCCATCACCCACAGTGCTCTCAGCCACACATCCACCCCAGTATGAACTACAGAAACAATATCAGAGCAGATGAATCCGCAGGGCCAGCAGGGATATGTTATACTTTTCTGCCATGTCCAAATTATTTAGGGCTACTACTGATCTGATCACAGGGAAGAGCACTCGATCTTCTTACCCGTGTGCCGCGGGGTTTGGGGAGGAATTACATTCTGAGTGATGAAGAAGTACAGTTTAGTGTTTGTTTTCTTCCCAAATGAAATAATGTAAATAAAAAATGACCTCATCACAGACAGACTGGCGGGAACAGCCTTTTTCGCAGGGTGTAGACAGCGCCCGCTGCCAGCTCCCTGATGCATTTCAGGGGTGTATTGATTTCTGAGGTAACAGCCTCTCTGAGAAGGAGCTGGCTGCATACAGAGGCACCTCTGACAGGACAGACACAGACGCTACCGAAACTGTTCCTGCAATGAACACCGCGCCACACCGGCACTGCTGCTAATGCTCTGACACTGTGCCTGCTTCTGATGTTACCACCACTCACACAACCACTGCAGATTAATACCGCTAACCTCACCCCCACCATCACCACTCACACAACCACTGCAGATAAACACCGCTAACCTCACCCCCACCATCACCACTCACACAACCACTGCAGATAAACACCGCTAACCTCACCCCTACCATCACCACTCACACAACCACTGCAGATTAATACCGCTAACCTCACCCCCACCATCACCACTCACACAACCACTGCAGATAAACACCGCTAACCTCACCCCTACCATCACCACACACACAACCACTGCAGATAAACACCGCTAACCTCACCCCTACCATCACCACACACACAACCACTGCAGATAAACACCGCTAACATCACCCCTACCATCACCACACACACAACCACTGCAGATAAACACCGCTAACCTCACCCCCACTGCAGATAAACACCGCTAACCTCACCCCCACCATCACCACTCACACAACCACTGCAGATAAACACCGCTAACCTCACCCCTACCATCACCACTCATACTCCAATACAAACCCCCTGCACAACTCATTTCCTTTTCTCATGTATTTCTCTGCATGTGTGTGTGAGTGAGTGTGTTAGAGTCTGTCTGCATGTATGTTTTTATGTGTATGTGTGTTTGTGTCTGTAATTAACTCATGCCTTGACCATGTTGTGCAACCACCTCTCAAAACTGAAGACAAAACATATTATGAGCCGAGAAAATCTTAACAATCCTTAGGTGAACTGACCTAATCCCCTCCCATTGTATATTAGTCTATGCTACAGTCTGTCCTGTTGTATATTTCTGTTTCTATGACAAAAAAAAGAGTGATAACAGCTGAAAGGAAATGTGTGTTGAATTAGGCAGATACATGCTGTAAAACTGGCAGGCTTTTCCATGTTAAACCCTGTGGAAGAATGTGATCACACTTTAATGAATCCCTGCAACTGGAAATCCTTGAAAATAATTCAGGTGAATGACAGTGTCACACTCCACAGCTTCAATGCCCATAATATGCTGCTGCAGACTCCAGTCCATAATAAGCACATGTGTTCAGTGACACCTGAGAACAGGGAGCACACTAGCAGCAGAACTGTGCTTTTTTTTCATGTTCACATGCGAGTTGTCATGGGAGCACACGGCTCGGCCTGCCCTATCCAGCAGCATCTACAGGCACGCGGTCTCCATGGTGATATCCTCCACAGAGCCCAGAGGGACCTGCCATCCCTGCAGGCAGCCGCAGCGATGCAAAACCCGGCAGACTTCCCTGCAAAAAGCAGAACAAAAGAGCGGCTGCTACCCTGCCATTCTGCAAGCTCTGAGCACTCCGTCTCTGCACACAGGAACACACATCGCTCCTCTCATCCTCACCATCACAACGGGCAACAGCCTCAGAAAAACACCTACACTGACCTTTCAGGGTCTTAAGAGGACAAATCTCCATGAGGTTTTTAAAAAAAGTGACATGAGAGGTGAGATACCCATGGACACAAATCGTAACGTAATTCAGACAATAATTAACCATTTCCATTTTTGATACGCTACATTCAGGTTTGGAATTGAGATCATGGGAGCTTATGCTCAAAGAAACAGACTGACTGATGTTATATCAGGCTTGGAGAGAAAGAAAGAGCGAGAAAGAGAAAAAGAGTGAGAGAGAGAGAGAGAGAGAGAGAGAGAGAGACAATGAGAGACAGAGAGAGCAGCTGATGAGAGAGAGAGAGAAAATGATCCACTTCACGCAGTGAGACCACCACTCCCACACAGACTGCAGCTGTGGAGGAGCACCACTGCATGGACATGCACAGCACAGCGCCGCCCGCAGGCCACAGCTGTGGACAGCACGACTGTAACAGGCTGTTTGCCTGGTGAATGCCATTAAAACACAGCCCTCACACAATGTCCACCTGCGCTGGAGACCTCTCTCCTTCACCATGAGACAGAGGAAACGAAAACCAAACACAATCCTCATCATCACCCCCCACACAGCTGCACAGAGCAGCGGAAAACTGTCCTGCGTTCTGCCCTCAAATCTGCGAGACACTTTTAAGCAAGTGGTATTTTTTTCCTTCTTACATCACATTACGAATTCAGTAGTTGAATGTGTTAGTGATGATGCATGTGTGTTTTGGGGGGGTGGGGGGGGGGGGGGGCAAAGAGTCATCAGGTTGTGATTAATAAGGCCTTATTTTTCTTTCACAGACAGGTGACAACTCCTCCAAGCATGTTTGAAAGCTGGGCGTCTCCACTCAGTGTGTCTGAAATCCAGGCCTCTCTACACAGTGTGCCTGTAAGCCAGGCCTCTAAGCCAAGCATGTATGAAAGCCAGGCCTCTCTGCCGAGTGTGTCAGAAAGCCAGGCCTCTCTGCCGAGTGTTTGAAAGCCAGGCCTCTCTGCTGAATGTCTGAAAGCCGGGCCTATCTGCCGAGTGTCTGAAAGCCAGGCCTCCCCGCTGAGCGTGTCTGAAAGCCAGGCCTCTCTGCTGGGCGTGTCTGAAAGCCAGGCCTCTCTCTCTCCGCTGAGTGGCATGGCATCGCCTTGGCACGGCTTTGCCGGCCGCTCCTGGCACACCGCCCACGCTTTTAGCGAGTGCTCTGTGCCAGGGCTGCCGCCAGGAGCAAGCGAGGCACGCACAGGCGAGAGAGCAGCCTCCTTCAGCTCCGCCCCACGCGGCAGACGGGCCGCGGCTGCAGCCTCGGGGTCACCATGGCGATCTCACACCGGCCTGCGGGTGCGTGCATGACCGTCCCTCACATCCACACAAAGAAGCTGTAGTCTCTATAAAAAGTGTCTTTACACAGACAACAATACCCACCAGGGCAGAAATTACCCTGCCAATATATTTAGATACAACGGCAGCAAAAAAAGCGTCAGAGTTCAGAGCCCGCTGTGCTCACGGGTCTGAGAGAGCCAAGCCCACACTGACGTACGTACGCGGATCCAGCAGCCCAGAGTCATCCCTCTGTGTACTGCTTACTGCTGGGGGAGAGGACGGCTTCGTATGGCTGGCATCTTCGCTTTTTATTATTATTAGGATGTACAGTGTCAGTTTCAAAAGGTATTCTTTAAAAGGTGGGATTCTTCTATAACAACTTTTTCTTTATTGGAATTATTACTGATTTTACTTTACAGTAAATTTATCCCAACAAAAGAAATGTCCTCTCAAATGGCAAAACATTTAATTGTTTAGGGTTATTTTGACACTGAAGAGTCTTGGCAGCCCTCACTGAGAGCTTCTGTTTAAATGCCGTGTCTCGTAGCACTGGAATCTGTAAATTAATGACTAAATAAATGAAGGAATAACTCTAAATAATTAAATTTCGAGAGTGTGAGCCTCTTTCCTGAAGTGATTTCATCTTCATTACAGATCAACACCTCTCAACAGCTTAAAGATTTGCAGCAAGGGCTGCCTTGAAAAAAAAAACAACTTGAAAAAAAAAAATCATGTTTTAAAACTTGCCTGGATTCTATATTCCTAGAAGACATAAAAGAGTCAAGAAGAGCAGTGTGTGCTAGCATGGAGTGGGAGTGAGCTGTGACACTCCCAGACCATCGGAGGGAAATACTGTAGTTCTGAAATATGAAACAGAGCGTGGACTGCAAGCAGGAGCTCCAGTCTGGAATTATTCATCAGACCGCTGAGCAGAGCAGCCCAAAGGCAGGGGCCTGTGCGTCCCCCGTCTCTCCGGCAGCGGGGCGGGGAGGTGTACGCTGAGTCCCCGTCCTGCACGGGGGCTGCGCTGGAGTGTGGATGACTCATAGGAGCCAGATAATCCCGAGCTCTGCTGCAGCGGCTGACTGCAGAACCGCTACCCACAATCCACCTCTGCTGCAGCGGCTGACTGCAGGGCCACTACCCACAATCCACCTCTGCCCTGCTGAGCGCTCATCGCTAACGGAACAAGTGGCATTTTTACCACCTTTGAAATGACTCGGCTACAGGGGAGCTCAAAGCTGGTGTCAGGACAGACACACTACCCACAAGGCCACTGACGTCCCCGTATACTGAGAGCAGACACTTAACACCCCGACTGAACCTTAAATTTACAGTCACTCAGAGGAGCATGGGAGACAGAACAGGAACCATTCCATGGCAAAAGAGAATCCCTGAGGAGCACGAGGTAAAGCTCAGGACCCCATACTGTAGGGTTGGGGGGGTCTGTATCCCAACAGAACTATCTGTTATAATCCATGGCAAAGTGCTGTCTCAAATATGCCATCTAGCAAAATGTCTACAAGTCTTCACTGTATGAAGGCATGTCTATCAAGCAATGAAAACATGTGTACATGGATGGCTGTCATCAGCTAAGAACTGACACTTCCAAACCTCTCATTTGGATATTATTAACAAATAAAACTGATTTACCTTTTTATCAAGGAATAATTCGAAGTTCACAGATCTGTTTATGATTAATTAATCAAGTATTTTGTGAATGACCCAGAAACTGTTTTCTCTGTCAGAGTGAGAGTGTGGATGTGCGTCAGGCTTCTGGTGTGACGTCAGCCTGTCTGCCCTGAATCAGAGGCCCCCTCACACTCCGCTGCTATAATCAGACCTCTCTGCCGCTCACCAGAGCACCTGAAACTCACACGCTAACCTTATATCAGCCAGCAGCACCAGGCTTGCTCAGTTGTATTGTAGTGTATTTAGGGAAGCACATCAGTGTTAATGCTCACCGCTAATGAACTGATTCACTAGACTGTCCTGGTTTAAAGGGGGACACGGACAGTGAGATATATCGTCTTCCTCACGTGCCTTTACAAACACAGTGGCAGAATCAAGGTGCTGTAAATGTGAGACGAACCATGCGGGTTCAGATCCCAGGTACATCACCCTGCAATCTCACCTCACTAAAATACCCTGCTATGGAGATGGATAATGATGTTGAAATGGTGTCTACTAACCTGTGTTACTGCTGCTTCTCCAGGTACTGCTCTGTGAAAATCAGGATGGTGACAGCTGACAGCTGACAGGTGACAGGTGACAGGATCAGATTTCACTCAGGTTCCTGTGTTTCCCCCGCACCTGCCCCACTCCCAGCCCCCTGCAGGAGCTCTCCCAGGCGTGATCCCCCCCCCCCCCCAGCCCTCCCCTAAAAGTGCCTGTAATTCATCATATGCTATTCTTTCCTCGGAGGCAGAGGTCTCGGCGAGGTGTAATTTGTCTGAGGCAGACCTGCTGTAATTCCTGCCAACAGTTTAAAGGGGCGTGTTGATCGCGTGACACCAGAGACACGTTTTTTCAATCACTTTCAGAGGAGAAAATAGCAGCAAGGGAACAGTAATTATCAAACGTGCCCTGAGCAGGCTGAATTTAATGCTCCAGCAACTCGAGGTGGGGGGTGGGGGAGAGCGAAGGGGGCAGACATAAAAACGGAACAGATTCCTATAAAAACTCTGCTCTTAATAAATCACCTCCCAGACGAAGCGCTGTATGTGCGACACGCCCTGCAGGAATTCCGCCATTTCTAACGCCCGTTTCAAACGGAACGCCGGCTCTGTTTGCCGCTCAGAGCCACAAACAAATGAAAGATAGCGGAGAGATTATCAGAAACATCCACGGTGTTCGGTCTGCATAAGCACAGCTGTGCGTGAATACTCCGTATCCGCAGGGAGAGCCGGGAAGGAAACAGCCCTGACAGTCTGCGTGTGTACTTTCTGCGTTACTCACTAATTCTCCGTCCGCTGCGTAAATATCGGACCAGCTGTGATGTCTGAGATGAACCAAAAGGCTTTTGCAGGGTTGATCTAATTCATGACAATAATTATCCATATGCGCGTATGTGCTTTACTGTCATGGTTTTTGCAACCATGTCACATGATCTGTCCTTTGGGGTTTATATTTTGGACAAACTGTGAGGATCCACGTCATTAAACTTAGTACGCGCAGAAGAGGCTCAGAGTGTTGGTGAAAGAGGATAAAAACAGGTGATTAAGCAGGAAGGAATTCAGCCTGAAACGCCGGGGCTGAAGGAGAAGTATGGGGATCACAGCAACGAGAAGTAAACACAGTATCTGTAGTAGGAAACATGTTTAATATCTCCAGTTCCAACTTTCAGTTACTGCATTTCCCCCTGTTTGCCTCTGGAGATATTTTTACACATACAGTGGTCTAAACAGCGTTCCCTATATGAATCCGGATGCGTTAAATGCCTGTGTTAATCACACCGAGGCTGAGAATAACAGCATATCGCTGGCGCGCATGTCAGCGCTGCAAGAGCGTAATTAACATACTAACGACGGCACCTTCTCCGGCTGCTGTCGGACAGTCGGAGCGCTTCTATAAGCATGCAAATGAGGACGGCGCGATGGAGTGTGGAAATGAGCTGGGCCTTCGCCCGCTGATGGATTGCGCCCTTGCGCCTCTCCGTTCGCCTCTCACCGTCCTGCGCAGCGGATCGTGGTCGGGGCGGGACGCGGGGGCGGGACGCGGGGACGCGGGGACGGGGACGGGGCCGGGCGCAGGATTCTCTCGGCGGAGACGCACACGGTTATGCCGCGGATGCACGGCTGTCCGCCGGCTGCCGGAGTGAGGCTAGGAGGACTCCAGCCCCGCCCATCTCAAACACACAAGTTCATCCCCATCCCCAATAATGAAGCCATTACTTACGAAGAGCAGAAACCCCTGTGGATTACCCCCCCACACCCAGAGCCCCTGCAAGCTGCTGCTCTTCAGCTTGAATAATTCTCTATTGAGAGACTGCATGGCTCCTCAAAGCTGCACACAATGCAGTCCTCTGCTCTGTGCAAATTCTCCATGCCTGCTCGTAGCCCATACAGGAATCTCACTCAGTCCCACCAGGTGGTAGACATATGCTGTTCCACCTGACAGGTAACCCAAATAGACAGAGTGGACTTATACATGTCAAATAAAAATTAAGATATCATGAAATTCCACATCCATTACTTAAGTATCAGAGCAGAGTTTAAATTGCTATATTTAATACAGTTTGAATGCCAGCTATCTTTAATACTGTTTTTCTCCTTCAGCTACTAGTTTAATGTTGCTGAAGTTTTCTTCTGCTTTAAGATGGAGGTTTCTCCTCTGCCACCCTGTGGAGCAAAAGACCGCACTTCCTGCTTGTGATCAGATGCAGCAGCCACACTTTCAGGTGATCGTAGCTGTCCATTTTAAAACCCTACGTTTTGGAGAGGAGCCTTCCACACACTGATTGGGCTAAGACATCCCTTTTGATCTGACAAATCTCCATTATCCTTATCTCATTACTGGTGGAGCAAGTCGCCAGGAATTTAGTCAAACATGAGGCTAACTGAAATGTACAAATATTTTCCTGGAGTGGATAAAATATGAAAGTGCTTTAATTCATATGCTGGGGCTCCACATACTTATGTATGAATCACTCAAAATGATGAGCATGAAGATCTGCTATATCAGACCAACATCCTGCATCACGCCTGGTACAGCCGTGGAGCAGTGGAGAATACACTACAGTCCTGCTATAAAAGGCTACAGCTGCCACTGACCATGGTGATCACACATCACAGATCATTTTTAGGATGAAATATTTAAATGAACATTTAGGGAGAAATATTAACGTTTTTAATGAGCGTGGTCATTTCCAGCTCATATTTCAGTGACAGTGTGCTGGACTGAGTAACGATATGCCTCCCATCCTAGTGTCTTATGATGGAAAGCTCTCATTCAGATGGAGTATGACTTCACCCCTCCAACTCCGCTCAAAGAGAATTTAAACAGAAACACACCCACTCTTCCACTGGTGTCAGTCAGCACACAACATGCTGCCATTCCTGGAGACGTCTCAAACAGCAGATAAAGATTGTGTAGTCAGGATTCGCTCAGTCAATATAGGACTGGCGTTTGCGTGGCACTGACAATCCTTCTCAGCTCTTGTGTAGAGTGTCAGAGGACTTTTATCCCTGCATAATAACCCTCCAGACTTACTACACAACACAAGGGCACAATGTTACACAGCCACACATCAAAACACAAGGGACAACACTCCATAGAGACCTAGGAACAACCTGAGCCTGATCTCCACAGTGCTGATTGTGCCTCTGATTTACGCGGCTGTTCACCAACACCCTGGTGTTCTGCTGTGTTGCTGGCGGCCCACAGTGTACCTGTGCGTTAGGTGTGCGTTTAACAGCAGGTCTAAAGGGCACCTTTACCTTCTGTGTCTTGCATATTTGCCACTGACGTGCCCGCTGCCATCGCACCCAGGTGTGGGGCAGCTGAAACGACAGGAGACAGCGATCAGAGAGACACAGCCAGACGCAGCAGCAGCCCAGGCTTTGAACCCGCAGCTCCCGTGCCCCTCACTGTGGTGCCATGCGTGACTGTAACACACATTCTCCCGAGGGGCTCACACAGACAGCCTTCTCTCAGACATGTGACCCACTGACTGCTGTTTCTGGCATTACTGACATTTCCTGCAAAGGATTACGTTTGATATGAATAATTTAATTGCTATCGTAGGAGAACAAGGTAGAAAATCTTCAAACAACAACTGTAATAATAATAATAATAATAATAGATCATCACCTGTAACTAATATAATTTAAACTAATAATTATAATGATTAGGTATGAGTGAGGGTGATGTGCCGAGCAGCCAAATGAGTGGATTACTGATCTCTTAACATTTTTTCATCGATTTTACTGGAGTTAGACAAGTGAGAAAACAGTATTGCGAGGCAAATACAATATGCATTTAATTTTTATGCAACAAACAACCCTTTTGTTTAACCCTTACGCATAGCACGTAATGAGTATGAGTGAAGATCTGCACTGATGTGTTAACTCAGACACCGAAGACAAACAATCAAAATAAGGTACAATAGGTACAAAATAAGGCTGCTTTCTCTCACAGGTAAACATCTAGTTCTTCATACAGAAATAACCGCTTAATTAGTGAATCCTGCTGAAAGCAAATGAACCAATGTATTTATAGTTCTTACTGTAAAGCTAAATCAGAACAATTTAAACAACGTTATCATATCTTGAGTGAAATTTGACATGATGTTTACTCGACATGAGACGAGTTTAGCGAAATGGAGTTTATGATAGGGAACGATTCGGTTATCATGAAACGATATTCCCCCATGAAATACTGCTGATAAGATCACAAGCTCTAATTGTACAGATCACGCGTATGGATTATCGCTAATTAAAGAAGTACCTCATTGGCATGATAATTGTAGTAATTTACAACAGTTGTAAGTAGCTGACAAGATGGCTTTAGAGACGTTTTTGTTTATTTCATGTCAATGTTACAGCGCAGCCTTGGTTTGCGGGCTTACTGCAAGAACTGCACACTTCTCCAAAGAGACGGCGCACGTTTCCATCCTCGGTAACTTGCCTTAGCTGTCAGTGATGTTAAATGGGTCCATTATAATATTTATTTGTGCATGTGCATGACATTAGAAACATATATGATAATTACTCATGGTACATCGGCGAATAATGTAGCTGGGACAGAAACCTCTCAAAAGGATCAATGGATCGGAATTAATCGTTACCTAAAGTACTTTTTGTGACAGCACTGCTGAGTATTTATGGACAGAAGGAGTAAAGCAAAATTCCACTGACGTGATGTTGTTGGTTAAAAAGTTTATTACCTTTCAGGCAGTTTTAACATAAGTCACGTGGTAATGTGATTTCGCAGCATCTTCTAAGGGCCAGGAAACGTTTCATCATTTCAAAGTTTGAAATGACCATATTTCGTCTAATGCCTAGTATTCATGTCATCTATACATCCATATTTACATCTACATAACTCAAACGACACTTTGCACTGCCGTCATTAAATCAGGTAACAGCTGAAGCTAGCAGTTTGTGCCTGTGTTTAGGTGTGCGTGCGTATTTAGATGTGAGTGCGTGTTTACGTGTGCAGGTGTGTGTGTGTGCGTGTGTGCCTTTGGGGGGTGGGGACACACTTTATTCTAATTTCGCATGTGTATCCCTCATTGTTGAGCAGGGAATGCGGAGAACATTATAGCCATTAACGACCCTGATGGTCGTTGGTGCACTAATGCGTTTAAAGCATCCACTGACCTGAACTGCTCCTGTACCGCCGGTTCCACAGACACTGTGAGAGAGAGAGAGAGAGAGAGAGAGAGAGAGAGAAGGGGGGGGGTTATCATTATTACAGTTACAAAAACTGTCAGGGTTGCCAGATCCAAATGCACCCACCATGCTCATTACATTTATTCATTTGGCAGACGCTTTCATCCACACGCTTTTATGCTTATAAACTGACTCCCACTATTATCAACAAAAGTACACATTTTCTCTGTTTATACACTGCAGAGCATATGATACACAAAAAGGCCATTGGGGGGGAAAAGGTCTGTTGTCTGAGAATATTGGAGATAGTTTATCAGGGTCAGGAGGGATGGGGTGAGGGGCTGGGTGAGGGAGGCGTGTGGGGGTTTGGGAGAGGCGGGAGACGTACCCCTGACTCCTTTGGAGCGCGTACGATGGCACTTTTCCTCTGCATCCACCTCCATCTGGGGAGAGATTTCCAGCCAATCAGAGCTGACGGATGATTCATTCATTATACCACTAGCACATACCAGTTTATGGCATAAAGACTGTTGAATGTGAAATCTCATGACTGACCATGATATCTTCAAGTAACTGACTGTTCCACAAGCATCACACAACCATCAGGTCAGGATCATGCTGAACACTGAGGAGTATCCTCTGCTCTCCGCGTTTGGGAGCAGAGCAGCGTTAGGACTGTCTTTCTGCGTTCAGACAGGCTCGGACCGGAGAGAACTCCAAACGTTCCCGAAACGTTTGATCCCCTGCACCCCACTGAAGCACCCCAGGAGCGTGAAATTGCATGAGCCACAGATCGCACCCTGTCTGAGCCGCTAGAGGCGTGACAGAGGTGCGCAGAGGCGTGCAGAGGCGTGTGTGTGTGTGCGCGTGCATGTGTGTGTGTGCTCTCTGAGCTGCACACGGCGTCTTATCGTCAGCGGATTTCCATCAATAGTTTCAATAATTCAGCCAGCCTGAGAGCAGCTTTCAGAAAAATATGCTTCTTAATCTTGCCGTATTCTTTCAAGCCATGCTTCCATTCAGCGTTTTTACCAGAAGACAGTGCCTGGAGTCCAAGGCCTCCAAGACAATGGGGTTATGGTGAGTTTGAACACTGGAGGAGAGGAAACGCAAACAGCTCAGTGTTACAGTGACACCGCAAAGCCTCACTGTCAAGGGCTGTGTCTGCATCATTAGTGAGAGTCAAAGATGGACCACAGAGAATGATTCTCTTTGTGTCGTGTGAAAAGAAAGAATCAGAACAGTCATATTGTTGGAATACAAAACTAGAAAACTGGAGTCAAGGTAGGCCACTGGCATTTGCATAAATGCTAAAAAGGTGTGTCTGAGTTTTATGTGAAAGTTATTTATAAAACAAAAAATAAATTCAATGACAGAAGTATCATTTATAACTTCTAGTTGTACATGAGTAACTATGCGCCATATTACATATATAGCTTACGTGACTCTTTAGCCCCATCCTTCATCAAGGGATAAAATGTCAACAATTTGCAAAAAATCTTTGCAAGAAGATACAGTTATACACTATGTAGATATTTTCTTGGTTGATATATTGAGACCATTCATACAAAACTGTATTGGCAATTGAAAACGTACTGATTTTTCTTTACTCAAAAGAAAATTTCCAAATGTAGAAGTCTTTTTCCTTTCCTTTCCACCCAACCCTCTCAGTCTGAGGAGATCTCCTGTGCAAGACATTCAGTGCATGAACTCAATCCAAATAAACCTCAGAGAGTCAATGCGGTCAGAAGCAGAGGTGTGGCTTGGTATTGATAAATCTGATGAAAAGCCTGACGAGTGTCAAATTTAGTGGTTGGAATTTTTCTGTACATCATAGAAACCCTCCCTACTGCTGACAGAGCTCCTGGTCATGGTATTTGTTCACTGGCCTTTGAAACATCTGGTCTTGCAAGGCAAACCTCATGCTGAAATATAAAATGCAGACAAGTAGATAAGCATATGTATTTATAAAATATTTACATTACAAAAGAGGCCTGTCTCACATCAGAAAAGGTCATTAGCTCACATACACACTGATAAAAGCCACTCACATTTGTCAAGGGTTTGGGGATTTTGTTCCTCATACAGAGAAGTGGAGTAAAATTCAATATAGTGAAAATACTGTCTTTAGAAGAGCACATTTGTAATCTGTGTACTTTTGTGTTGGTTTGAAACGCTGAGAAAATATCACAGAGCATATGGTTCTGATGCTAATGAACCCAGCATTGGTATTCCTGCATTTATGAGGCAGTGGGGTGCATTGCAAAATGCATATGTATATTTCTGCAATCAGCTTCTTTCCCTGTGAGTCACTCTCGGGGGGGGGGGGGGGGGGGGGGGGATTGACTGGGACTCTGAGCTCCAGCTGCAGGTATAAGTTGGACTGCTGGGGACAGTGTGATGGGGTGAGGGAGGCTCTCCATACAGAACAGGGTTAAGGAACGTGTCCTTGAGTTCCAGCTTACTTCACACTGTGGTTGCGTTTGGTGTGAGGGCTGAATTCACTGAACCTGGATCTGTGCTTTGGAGGCATTATCTGTCTACAGCTGAAAATAAGCAGCAGTTAGCCACCCTCTCAGGGGAGAGGGGGCGAGTCTGGGCGGCTCGTACCTGAGATTGTCGGGGGGGTGTGATTGCTCTTTGGTCCAGACCTCCTCTTCCTCGGTTCCCAATGGCAGCTCTTACTCCACACGGAAGGATTCACAGCTTCTCCTCCAGATGCATTTTCTGCAAAATTACAACACAAACATAAATGTCTAAAAATATTGCACACCATAAATATGTGTTCATTATGTCACTGAAAGCGTCCCGTTATGAGTCTCACTCTTTCTCCTTTGCATAGTAGGAGGTGACAGTTTGCGTGGTTACAGGGCATGGTAATGCAGAAATTCTTATCCCAATTGATAATTTTGCATATCTGTGCCCACTTCCTTTCAAAAACAATATATCAAGCTTGTTAGCCCCCTAAGTCATTCTGAAAATGAAAGCAGCAGCTAAAAGACTCTGTCATGGCTGAGGTCTGGCATGTCTGGCACGATCCTGGATTTCAACACTCCATCCAGCTGGACCTCTGCATAAACACAGAGAGTCTAAGAACAAGGCAAGAGTATTAGGGCCACCATACTTACTGGAAGTGTTTCAATTCATCACTTTAAACAGTCATTTCAAACTCGTTTTCAGCTGTTTACAGGACGGAACTATGACAGACAGATACATGCTCCACATATAAGTTAGATACATGTCAGATACGAGTCCACAGCTATTTTAATTAGAATTATTCTAGCACAAGGAAGAAAGAAAAAACCCTTACATGTTCGGTCACCTCAGATGAATGAAGCATCTGAATGAGAACGTGTGTCCCCCTTCGCATGGATCATTGCAGACCCAGCAGCAGGTGACTGGACTCTGCCTCCATTCAAACTGTCCTAAAAGCTAAGCTAGTCTCTGTGAGAAACCCCTACCTCACAAACCCTACCACTGCAGTATAAGAGCATACCATACCACACTCCTGCAGTTTAACAGCACTTACCTTCATGATAGAAAGTGACAGGAAGTTAAAGTGAAAAACATAATACATGAATAAATTAAGAAAGCACTGGATATATAAATACATACAAATAAATAAAATACTTTATGAATTACTTATATTATAAGTATATGAATATGATTATTTGTATATTTATTCTCTCTCTCTGTATTCTTTTTTGTTTGTAAACCTGTGAAAGCACTCTCTCTCTTTTCCCCTCTCCCCCTTTCTCTGTCTCTCTCTCTCTCATCCCTTTCTCTGTCTCTATCTCTCCCTCTCCCCCCCTCTCTCTCCCCCTCTCTCTCTCTCTGCCTCTCTCTCTCTGTCTCTATCTCTCTCCCCCTCTCTCTCTCTCTCTCTCTCTCTCTCTCTCTCTCTCTCTCCTGAGCTTTGCCTTCAGTGATACTAATTAAAAGCGGTGTACAGAGACAGCAGACAGAGTGTTAATAGGGTGTTGCTGGAGTGTGTCGGAGGAGTGAAGGGCTCAGGGGATCGGCAGGTTGCTTAAGTTGTAATCAGAGCCACACTTCAGCTGCAAGACGGCCGGAGCTACTGTAAATCTCCTAAGAGACAGCCACCTACAATCTCAGGACTGAAAACAAATCCATCCATCAGGATGTGGGAGGGGGCCGGGTGGAGAAGGCTGCAATCTCAGCGGGGTTTCAGTGTTAGTATTAGATACAGTCGGTGTCTCTTTCAGGACTGTGTTTCCTTTGTTATCTCTTGCTCTGTGCTGGCTGTTACTGGTGTGCAGCAAGGTGCAGCCCATGAAACAGCGCCCCCACTGGTGTTAAAATTTCTTTTTTGTTTTTCATTCTTGATTTGTGTTGCAGTCAGAGCAGCCTCCTCTGAGCTCCTGACTGAGGAGAGGAGAGCGGAGCTCGTCTAATCTGCTGTCATTGTGCAGAGTCTTAGCATGAATACGGCCTGCTCACCAGCACTGCGAGTCTGAGTCACCGCTCACAGTCTCAGCACGGATACAGCCTGCTCACCAGCACTGCGAGTCTGAGTCACTGCGAGTCACTGCACAGAGTCTCAGCATGCATTTCTGCTTCCATCTCCAGGGAGAGGTGTGCACTTGTTTTGAATGAGGAGATCTGTGTTGTCCAAATTTCACAGTACACAAGACCATCTTCAAACTCTGCTATATCACACAGAAAGCTGGTGTGAATTCCACAGGGGTCTGGGTTCATTTGGGCACACATTTGGGGAGGCCTTTCGCTCAGCCTGTCTCAGTGATGCGGTGTCTCAGTGCTCCTGAGCGTCAGCTGAAGCTGTGATGCCTCCATCTGCACTGCTGCAGGGTTATTGAGCAGAGTGTGTGACCAGAGGCAGCCAAGAGAGAACCTGGAGCTCACAAACACCACAGGAAGGAGAAAAGGGAGGACTGTGTAATGTGTGTGTGTTTAACTCTGCGTCTAACTGAGGCAGTTTAGCCAGTGTAGGAAGTGTGTGGGTCAGAGTCTGCATGCTGCCTGCCTGGCTGCTGCCGCTGTCTTTGCCCCCCCCGTCTCCTTCACACCGCAGACATGCCGCCGCAGCGACCCGCTGAGCGCTGACCCCTCCTGACGCAAACACAGTGATGTCACCACTCGTTTATGCAGCCTCGCCCTTGCCGTGGCAGCGGGATGTGGGGACGTCCCTGGCCCCTGCAGGGGAGGGCAGACGCGGGTTCGATCCCGCTCTGGTCGACCTGATCTCCTCTAAGTGCTGATGTGGTGAGACAGAACCTATCACCACATGGTGTGGGGCCCAGACCAAATGAGTAGAGTGACACTCGGCTCACTCAACCCAGAACAAATTAGGCTTTGAGAAACAGAGGCGTCCTGTGTCAGAGGCGCGCTGTGTCAGAGGCGTGCTGTGTCAGAGGCGTCCTGTGTCAGAGGCGTGCTGTGTCAGAGGCGCGCTGTGTCAGAGGCGCGCTGTGTCAGAGGCATGTTGTGTCAGAGGTGCGCTGTGTCAGAGGTGCGCTGTGTCAGAGGCGTGCTGTGTCAGAGGCATGCTGTGTCAGAGGTGCGCTGTGTCAGAGGTGCGCTGTGTCAGAGGCGTGCTGTGTCAGAGGCGTGCTGTGTCAGAGGCGCACTGTGTCAGAGGTGCGCTGTGTCAGAGGCGTGCTGTGTCAGAGGCGTGCTGTGTCAGAGGCGCACTGTGTCAGAGGTGCGCTGTGTCAGAGGTGTGTGCGTCTGCTCCACACCCCCCCCCCCCCCTCCCGCAGGAGTGTGACAGAGTGTGACCTTGTGAGAGTGTGAGCTGCCAGCTCCCAGCTACGCCTCCTGCTGCAGGTGGAGCCCAGCGCAGCCGCGCACACCGCCAAGAGCACAGTGCCGGGCGAGGAGGGAGAGGAGGGCGAGGAGGGCGAGGAGGGAGAGGAGGGAGAGAGAGAGAGAGAGAGAGAGAGAGAGAGAGAGAGAGAGAGAGAGAGAGAGAGAGAGAGAGAGAGAGGAGGGGGAGAGAGAGAGAGAGAGAGAGAGAGAGAGAGAGAGAGAGAGAGAGAGACAGAGAGAGAGAGAGAGAGAGAGAGAGAGAGATGGAGGGAGAGGAGGGAGAGAGAGAGAGAGAGATGGAGGGAGAGGAGGGAGAGGAGGGAGAGAGAGAGAGAGAGAGATGGAGGGAGAGGAGGGAGAGAGGAGGGCGATGAGGGCGAGGAGGAAGAGGGAGAGGAGGGAAAGGAGGCACAACAAGCAAACACAAAAAGAGCACTGGAGTGAGGCCGTGGCACAGGAGCACGTCTGACAGCCGGGGGGGCCGGCGGGGCCGGCAGGGCCATCCTCACAGTGCTGCTCCCCCCACGATGCAGCCTGCTGCTGTATTACCAAGAGGAGCAGCCCCTTCCTTTCACACTCTCTGCAGCGGCACGAGGAACACATTCATGCTGACAATATTCATATTTTAGTGTAAACATGACAAATGGACCATTAAGTTGGAGTTTGCAGATCGTACTCCAATGAAGGCCTCACCTTAAACAGTGCTGACACATGGGAGCTACACATGTGGCTCTGACCCCTGACCCCTGACCTCTGAGCCGACAGTGAGTGCTCCCCTCAGGCAGACTCCCTCCCTCTCATGGCTGTCTGTGGCACAGCTTCATATGATATCTGACAGCCCTACAGGGCAGGCCCTACACCATTCTTGTATTGAGACATGAAATATGTTGTCAGGGCAACAGAGCCGTCAGAATCTGGGTACAGCGGAGGCCACGCAGATCCGGTGTGCTGGGGGTGTGGTCAGGCAGGGGTCAGGCAGGGGTCAGGCAGGGGTCAGGGCCTCTGCTGCGGGGAAAGTGGCCTCTGGCTGGGCAGTCTCCTCTGGCCTGGTTCCATCGGTCAATAAAACAGCTGTGTTATTCCTGCCAATCATTCCGCTCACAGACAGCAGTGACACCGAGGATCTGCCGTGTGAGAATGGGATATGGCTGTTTTGCACACTCAGGCTATTTTTGATGCCTGATGTTTTTGGCAATGAGTTCCAATCACACAGAAGAGGAGCAAAAGCATTAATATTCCTTAAACTAAAATGATCAGACTCGCCCTGCATGGCATCGAGTCACAACTCCTGAGCTGTCATTTTTGTATATTTGTATATTCCTGCTTCTGTTGCTTGATCAGGGAACAGTGAGTCTCAGAGAAGCTCATAGAGATGATTTTTTTCTGAGTGATATGTTTACTTATGATAAATACTGGCCACTAACGGATGTCCTGGGTTAGGGACACTGCTGTAGACAGGACTTTCAACAGACACAATCATTCACAGAGTGACCTTTCCAGGGACAGTGTTCACACAGAGCTGTCACAGCACTGCTGCAGCCAGCACTGCGTCCCTGGAACAGAATGCAGTCTGAACGTTTCAGCTGAATGTTTTTACAGGGCGGGCTTTCCACATGAAAACAGCAAAAGATTCAGCAAAAGATTCAGATTTCCCAGGGGCCGCCTGCGGTTATGGCGGGGGGACTGTGGGTTCAGACTGTGTTTGGCACTAACGGCAGGGCACCAGGGTCACTATGTTTTTGCATTGACTGCATTAAAAGGCACAGTTCCGTCTGTTCATTTTTGAGTATTTATAGTAGATTCACATTTATAATATAATGAACACAGAAATGGAAAATGCTGTAACCCCGGCAGGCTGTTGGGGATAATCAGATGTAATTTAGGCTGCAAGCTTGGAGTCTGGACTGCAAGCTTTACAAAAGCATGAGATGTGATGTGGAGAGGGGGTCAGGCTGGAGAGCTGTGAGGAGATCAGAGCGTCGAGGGTCAGACAGGTGGGGAGGGATGGTGGGGGCATGTGGGGGGGTCTAACAGAGGGTCTAACAGGGGCCTGCAGGTACGAAATCTGCCATTAATGTGTATATCCGTCAATATCCAGCACAATCACACAGTACCGTGTAAAAGGTACACCCTGCAGGTTGTCCTGAATATGCAAACACATATCAGCATGTTAAAGATGTAGCTCTGTGAGCACGTGCAAGGGAAATGTGAAATTCAGCATGAATCCAGACACAGAGAGAATAAACGCCCACTTTCTCAAAACACACATCAGCAGGAGGAAGAATCATTTACCCAAAGAGCCTGTAAAGGATAGACCTGTGTGACTGTTCAGCCCTCAGATAAAGCCACTCTCTGCGTTTCACACTGCATCTGAAACCAGCCCCATTTGCATGGGTGGACAGTATGTGCTGCTCCCAGCGTCTGGCTCTCCGGGTTGCCCTCAGTCTTCAGGCTCTATTCAAATTAAGGGAGAGACACTCACTATGGATGCTCCAAATCCTCCATAATGCATCACTCTCCACTGTATTTTTATTTAATACTCTAAACCAGAAAGACTGGAATTACTTTCAAAGTGTCAGCTGCTGGGCATTTCACAGGACCTCCCAACATTATCATTATTATTACTATTACCAATACTGATACTAATACTAATACTAATTATTATCACAACACTGATAGTACTTCTAATAATAATAAAATTAAACGCATGTTCACTTGCCACCTGACACATTTCATTAATATTCTCTACAATTTCAAATGAAATCCGGAATTTAAAAATATACAACTTCTTGAGAAAAACTGCACGCAATTGTGAAGGTGAGACTGTGAAGATGCCCTGCATCAGATTTCACTGGGTGCTGAGAGGTCTGAAGCGGTCTTCTGTAAAGGCACACGTTATACGACTACAGGAAGTGCTCAACGGTGTGGGAGCAATCGTCTCTCCTGCTGGTCTCGAAGGGCGTGGCTGGGAATACTCTCGCTGGGATATTACTCCCATAAGGGTGGGGTGAGACGCGGGGCTGTGTCCAAGGCCATGAGCGCCCGGTTCAGAGATCCTTCAGCAACTCAGGTCCCCTTCAAAACAGGTCTGCTGGCCCAGCAGTCTCCGGCCCTGGATCACAGATGCGGCGGTGCTTACCTCACGCCGTGGGCAGACTGCCCACATTATAATAAGTGAATTAGACGGGCAGGATGCCACCAGCTCGGAGACTCCAGGAAAAGCCTCCCAAGCCCTCCAAATGAAACAGACCTTCGATACTCACAAATGCAAGGGATAGCAGGAGTACTGTGTCATTTAAAACCCAAACACAGACCAATGACACGCAGACATAGCGGCCCAATGAGAGCACAGCATCACAGCGACTCTCTCCCGCCTCCCTCCTACCAATTACTCACTGCCAGGGCATCGCGGAGAGCCCCCGGACTCGCCCCAGCCTGCGACCAGCCGCCAGCTGCCAGCCCCGCCAGGACCAGCCAACGCCCTGCCCCACCCGGCGGACCAACTCCCAGGCCGCTGCGCATGTTTCCCACTGTAGTGAGGACTGTCTGAATTAGGGGTGTGCCAACCTCACTACAGTCATAGTCATAAACTGTGCATCAGTGTTGGATATGGTTGTAGTCGGATCAAAAAACTGGAAGTTCGCAAACATACATTCATTAGTAGCTGTAATTGCTTGGATATTTTTTCGCTAGTCTCTTGTTTATGAATACACTGTGTATTGATAACTGGGAACTGACAATAGAAGACTCACCTGAGTTTGTTTCTGCCAGTTACTCAAAGCTCTGCTGTCATTTTTAATTGTCTTCTTTTTTTTTACAATAAGGATGTAAACAATGTTGTGTTCTTCTCTTTGGGCTAATTAGACTTTAGAAGTTACAATAACAATGATATCCACAATTATCCACTATCTGATGTCTCAAGGCTGTTCCAGGGGAAGAGGCAGATAGATTTCTCTCCTCAAGTTCAAACCTCCTTTTTACAAATCAAGGTCGCAAGGTGGCAACTGCACCATTGCATTGATTAGGGGATGCTGTATTTAGGCTGTTCCTCAGCTGTTAGTGTACATGAGTGGGAAAAAAACACAAAATTATTCTATGTGTGTAAGCTATACTGCTTACCCTGTTGGAAACGTTATTTGATTGTAAATAACCTCATAAATATGTGCATTTGTTTCAGAAAGATTAACAATGCCTGGGCCAAGCTGAATGTAAGGTAGGAAGATACCTAGCTGGCTGGAAATTAACTAGGTTTCTAGTGAAATACATTTTCCTTGTCAAAGTGCAGGAAGCACTCAATCAATTCCTTCCCTGCACCTTTTTTCTTGGATGAACAGCAAACCAGACACACTTAATAGCTAGGTATCCTTAGTTAAAATGGAATGTGTAGCTGGCAAGTACTTTTTGTTCACCTGATGATCAACCTGAGAGACAGGTAGATGATCAGCAGAATGGTGTATCACTGAAGTGTAGGTGAGTGTGTGAGTGCATGTAGAGTGATACACAGTGCAGAGGGTGGACCAAAGAGATGCGCTGCAATCGTATGCTTACGTGTATTGATTGGCATCAGTTGTATCCAATTAAAACTCAGTTGCAGCTAAAAAGGTTCCTCTCTGGTCCTAGCAGCTCTGGGTGTGACTAAGGAACAGACAATGTTCAGCTGCTTCACAAATCGAGTTGTATTTTTACTTGTGTGTTTATTTATTTCATGCATCTATTTCATGCATCTGAAATTGCACAGGAAGGCTTCCAACAGTGCATTCTCACTCAACTCGAACAACAAAGACATTAAATGGCACAAAAGAGCATATATTTTTAAGATCATCCTTTAGAACACCCTCAGTGCCGTTGTTGCTGCCCTGGCTGCCGTCCGCATGCCCGGCTGAATTCCCTGCCATGTCCCCTACCTGCCCCCTACCTCCCCTAAGGTCACGTTTCTCAATGTCACATGACTCTCCACACTCCACACTGAGCATCCTGCTGGTGCGCCCCCCCCCGCTGCAGGTCGTCTGCCTGTGGATTCGTCCCCCACCCCCCAACACAAGCACCCCCCAGAGAGATTCATTCTCCTCTCCTGCACCACGCAGCGGGAGTCAATTATTCCATTCTGCCAGTATCGCCCCCCCTGCCTCCCACAGACACACACACACCCCCGACCCCCCCATACACACACACACACCCCTGCCCCCAGCCCCAGATATTTCTGCTTGCCACCAATCCATTCAGATTTCTCACTGTTTGGGCAGGAGCCCTCTCTGGCCCTGTGCACTGTTAAACCCAGTTTATCATCATAATCAGCAGAATGCATTTTTCTCCTCTCACGCAGCCGATGGAATGTTTCCTGTCCTTTTTCGCCTTTCTCCCAGCCTCATTCACGGCTTGACCTGTCGCAGAAAGTCGGAACAATCGACGCTCAGCTCTGCAGTCAAGGACGTTTTTAGAGCTGCTTCAAACAAAGGATGGCCTTGCCCGATTCTGAGCCCAGGCGGAACAGACGGTAACCGGCAGCGTGGGGTTCAAAATTATGCATAATTATGTGTAATTCTCATAAATCAAGAGCATTTTCAGTCTGCGCTTCCTGTAGGTGTAAGGAACAATGCAGATGGACAGTCTGGATTTCGTTCACATATGAGGCCGTTATCATGGCTATGAATTATTATTATTATTTATTTTTTCAGACACGGGTTTTACCTCTTCTCTGAGTGATCAGAAGCAGCAGCCAGGCTAGTCACACTGCGTAATTGCAGGGAGAAAATGACTCTCCATCATGACTTTGCTTTAGAATATTTTCTCATCTGCCTCCTTTTGTCATCACCTTTCATACAGTTACAAAAGACCTCTAAATAACATAAACACGAATGAATATTTTCAGAACTAATGTAGAGGATCATCCCTAAAATCTTAGACGAGCAGTTCATTGAAATTCAGATTTTCACACTTTCGTTCTCCCGTTAGTGCTGTTGCTATCCACGCTGTGCGGCTTTGTTTTTACCGCTGTGTTGACAGGGGGAGGAAGAGGCTTTGTTTTCAAAGTGCTCCACGTTGCAAATTTAACCCTTTCTGCTCCCTGCCAACTGCTGGCTCAGTTCTCTGCCCCGCAGTCAGGAAGGAGTTAATAATTTCATGCGTGTCGAGGGTTTCTCGAGAGCCATTAAGCAGTCCAATTACTGAGCTCTGGAAAAAAAAATTAAAAGATAAAAAAAAAATGCTCTGGTCCTTTGTGCTGATGCCAAATTTCCAGGGAAGATTCAGACGGAAGTTGCTCTCGGGGGTTTAATAGTGGTGTGCCACCCCTGCCTTGACCTCCTCTCCCATCACTGCCCTATGAAATGAATGAAGCTGTAGCCAGCCGTGGGCCCGCTGCTCTCCTGCTCCGGGAGGTAACCCCCCCCCCCTCCGCACGCAGACGCCGCCGCGCTTTGGCTCCCAGCCACGGCCGTTTCAATCCCTCTTCACACTTGGCTGGAAAGGCAGGGCCCCTCCCGCAGAATCAGCCTCTGCGAATATTATCACCTGCCAGCAGCATGGGTAATCAGCGGCACACAGCTCATCTGCCTGCTCACACTACAGCTGCAAGCCTGCGAGCGCCGGGCACCGCACCACACACACCCCAAACACTCACCCCAAACACTCCTCCACACTACACCTGCAAGCCTGCGAGCGCCGGGCACCGCACCACATACACCCCAAACACTCACCCCAAACACTCCTCCACACTACACCTGCGAGCGCCGGGCACCACACCACACTCACCCCAAACACTCACCCCAAACACTCACCCCAAACACTCCCCCATACTACACCTGCAAGCCTGCGAGCGCCGGGTACCACACCACACTCACCCCAATCACTCACCCCAAACACTCCTCCACACTACACCTGCAAGCACCGGGTACCGCACCACACATCCCAATCACTCCTCCACACTACACCTGCAAACGCTGCTACAGCTGCTTTCTGCACCTCACTCACCCCAATCACTCCTCTGACCTCCCGGTAGTTACCAATACACACCAAATCTCAATGGCAAACAGAAAAGACTTGCTGTATGTGTGAGCACCTGTACATGGAGCGGCATACAGAGCTGTATAATAACTATCAGACACTGTCAGACAGGAATAACCATCAGCGCTGAGGAAGCCTCAGGAACGCGCGTGTGATTTAACACCGCGGCCGGCACCTGACGGTAAATGGGGAAATGCATTATGAATGAGATGTGTGGACAGCTGGTAAGTTGAGGTGATCATTAAACGCACAGCGGGCGCGTGGGGCACAGGCGCTGGCGCGGTCTCGGTACCACACGCGCCGTCAGATGAGTGTGAAGCAGGTCAGCGGGAGCACCAACGGCAGAACAAAGGAGAGAGACGCCAACGCAGAGCTGACCTAACCCAACCCAACGCTGAGCTGACCCAACCCAACGCAGAGCTGACCCAACCCAACCCAACGCAGAGCTGACCCAACCCAACGCAGAGCTGAACCAACCCAACCCAACACAGAGCTGACCCAACCCAACCCAACGCAGAGCTGACCCAACCCAACCCAACGCTGAGCTGACCCAACCCAACCCAACGCAGAGCTGACCCAACCCAACCCAACGCTGAGCTGACCCAACCCAACCCAACGCAGAGCTGACCCAACCCAACCCAACGCTGAGCTGACCCAACCCAACCCAACGCAGAGCTGACCCAACCCAACGCAGAGCTGACCCAACGCAGAGCTGACCCAACCCAACCCAACGCTGAGCTGACCCAACCCAACCCAACGCAGAGCTGACCCAACCCAACGCAGAGCTGACCCAACCCAACCCAACGCAGAGCTGACCCAACCCAACCCAACGCAGAGCTGACCCAACCCAACGCAGAGCTGACCCAACCCAACCCAACGCAGAGCTGACCCAACCCAACCCAAGGCTGAGCTGACCCAACCCAACGCAGAGCTGACCCAACCCAACGCAGAGCTGACCCAACCCAACCCAACGCAGAGCTGACCCAACCCAACGCAGAGCTGACCGAACCCAACCCAACGCAGAGCTGACCCAACCCAACCCAACGCTGAGCTGACCCAACCCAACCCAACGCAGAGCTGACCCAACCCAACCCAACGCTGAGCTGACCCAACCCAACCCAACGCAGAGCTGACCCAACCCAACGCAGAGCTGACCCAACGCAGAGCTGACCCAACCCAACCCAACGCAGAGCTGACCCAACGCAGAGCTGACCCAACCCAACGCAGAGCTGACCCAACCCAACGCAGAGCTGACCCAACCCAACCCAACGCAGAGCTGACCCAACGCAGAGCTGACCCAACCCAACGCAGAGCTGACCCAATGCAATGCAGAGCTGACCCAACGCAAACAGGGTGAGAGCAGTCCCCTCCTGTTCTCCGCAAACATCACGTGTTACCCACAGACAAAGAGAAACGCCTGGATTAACACAGTAAGTTTTACAGGTTTACTGTCCAAAGAAGCTGCATGCATTTTAATGCAGGTTTAAGCATGCAGGTTTTCACTGTCCTCGAGGGGATAGCTGGTTAAAATTGAGGCACTGTGATTGTTATATCCTGCAGAAGGTGAAAGAATGGCAGAGAGGGGGGTGATTATGCTACAGGAGGGACACGGCTGTCACTGTGAAGGACGGTGATTCAGGCACCTTTACTCTGTAAACCAGAGCCCAGATCACTGACACCCAAAGTGAAAACCAACGAGAACAAGACAAAAGCCTGACCTGTTCGTTTCCAGCGTGAATCAGGAGCCTCACTGCAGGGGCACAGGTGATAACAGAGCTAATAAACTGCAGGGCTTTGGATTGGGTGCCAGGTGTAGCAGGAGACTGCAATGCCCTCGTTTCCATGGCAGGAGCTTGGCAACCCAGCATCACTGTATCCACTGGATACTGCATTACTGAACCTACAAGGGCCAGGACCAATCAGGGAGGATTTGCAAAAACAGGTGCATTTTGGGATTGTTAGCGTCATCTTTGAATTTGTTACAGGCAACAGGCTTGGAATGATTGGCAGGCTGAATGACAGCAGTTCATTTTCATAAGTGTGCTCTTTATTACAACTCCTGGTAAATGTCTGCATGAAGACAAGCATTCACAATTTTCCGCCACAATTCCCGATTTTCAGAAATTGATAATAGTTGGTATATCATCATATATCATTCAAAACCAAATTCCAAAATCTCCCTGAATCCACTCCCTGAGCAGACCTTGTTTTAATTGTTCAGCCATCTCTGTCTAAGAAACACGATGAAATACCTTATGTATCTCTGTTACTTCTTTCCCAATGAACTGATGCTAATATTTTCAACTATGTGCAAAGATGATATGCAGATCCAATACAGTTTTAACAGCACAGAACACAATGTTCCCTAAAAACTTGCATGAGACACAAACAATAAGTTCATATTTGAAGCAGTGGTTAAAATGATCATACCGTGAAAACTCAAACCTTGTAATTATATTTCATTTGATGTACCTGAAGACAGAAGAAGGTTAAGGCTACAGTAAAACATGTATTATGTGGGACAGCTGGACATAGCCAGTCTTCCTTTGATGGTGGGTACATCCTTATCCCAACACTCATGTCAACATGTGCCAAGTATATTTCTTACATGCAAAACAAGTGGTCAGTCTGTAAATCTAAGCAATGTTTTCTAATGACACGGCTGTAGTACGTTAAGTCATGGATATGCCTTTACTTGTTGGAATTCCATACAGGCATGTCGTCTTTGATGCAGAAAATGTATTTAAAAAACAGCCAGCTTTGATATCACTGCATTGACTTGCTGTCTGCCGCTGAGAGCTGTCGTCTCCCTCGGCAGCAGGTTCGGAGTTCGGAGTGCAGCTCCTGACCATGGTGACGGGTGGGTCTGTGATCGCTCTGTGTCAGCCACCGATCCGGCCGAACCTCCCTCCCTGACCCGCTGGCGCTGGTGCTGTGCAGGGGAGAGGCCCCTCTCCCGTGTGCCAGCTCAGCCCGACACCGCAAGGCCACGTGGAGAAGGAAGCCGCTCTCAGCAGGAGGGGGTATAATGACACGAACACAAATATAATGGAGCCTCTGGCATTGTTTTGTTTGAATCCTGTGACTGGGTTTCTTAATATAACACTCAGCCTGGTAATGCGATCGCGGAGCGGCTAAGTGCAGTCACTGTCGCAGAGATGTTTCTCTCTGTCCGTCGTGTCCAATTTAAAGCACTTAGGGGATCACATTACTTAAAGGGGGAAAAGTTTCCTTTATTTTCCTCTTGAAATGTATTCAAGGGCAGCGTATGAAATGGTGCCAAGCTAATTTCTTATGGCATCAAAGCGCTATCAGAAATGGTAAATAGAATGATACAAATCTATGGTGCTGAAAGGATGCCAGATCCGCCACTTTCTGTGTGTGTACAGAGCATGAAGACAGCTGAAGATTTGGTAGACAAAGACAGAGGGAGGAAGACACAGATCTATGCACATATAAATATATGATGGTAGCTTTTGCAGACAGACAAAAGGTGCGAGTGGATTGTGCTGTAGATGATTCTATTGCTTGATCTGTGTGTCTCTGAAAGCACAAATAGCAATACTTGCCCAACACAACAGCAGAGGAAATATACACGTCTTCAAGACAAACAGACAAAGTTCTACTCTGTATAAAGAGTATGTATCATGTATGATATGTATCATGTAAGATGACTGATCATACGATAATACCATCAATCTAATAGCTTTGCTCATGCCCTTAAATCGTCTGTTCATATTCACATCGTCATGGAAACGGATTTTTGTATATTTGATTTGTATCAGTACAGAGTGACAAGAGTGATTGCATTTGTATCTGAGTGATCATGTTGTCTATCTGAAAAAAATAATAATAAATTTCAGTCAGTTTGCACAGCGATACACAAAAAACGGTCTCCTAGGTAAAAATGAGGTCAGAGCCATTGTATGTGCGCATGACACTGGAAACGTGGTCTGCAGCACCCAAGAGATGCTCTCTCAGGAAGCATTCAGGACACAAAGAGACACAGTGAACACCCGAGAAGGAACCAAGGCTACAGGGGGATTCTCATCTGTTAAAAGATGCCAATTCAACACAACACATAATCAAATCAAAGCTTTACTGATCCCCGATCTGCTTCACTGCGATCGGCCTTACTGACCTGTGATCTGCTTCACTGCGATCGGCCTTACTGATCCCCGATCTGCTTCACTGTGATCGGCCTTACTGATCCCCGATCTGCTTCACTGTGATCGGCCTTACTGATCCCCGATCTGCTTCACTGCGATCGGCCTTACTGATCCCCGATCTGCTTCACTGCGATCGGCCTTACTGACCTGTGATCTGCTTCACTGCGATCGGCCTTACTGATCCCCGATCTGCTTCACTGTAATCGGCCTTACTGATCTGTGATCTGCTTCACTGCGATTGGCCTTACTGCCCTGTGATCTGCTTCACTGCGATCGGCCTTACTGATCCCCGATCTGCTTCACTGCGATCGGCCTTACTGATCCCCGATCTGCTTCACTGTAATCGGCCTTACTGATCCCCGATCTGCTTCACTGTAATCGGCCTTACTGACCTGTGATCTGCTTCACTGCGAACGGCCTTACTGATCCCTGATCTGCTTCACTGTGATCGGCGTTACTGATCCCCGATCTGCTTCACTGTAATCGGCCTTACTGATCTGTGATCTGTGATCTGCAGTGAACACGTGGAGCTACAGAGCCCAGTATATTCTCCAGCAGAGGTAAGGAGCTGTTTCCCAGTCTGGGCCTTCAGAGGAGCAGGTTCCTCTGCCAGGGGTCAGTGAGCAGCGGGGCAGCTGAATCAGAGAGAGGGAGCTCAGCTGGCCCATCAAAGAAGCAGAACACTGAGAAGAGGAGAGGAAAGGAGAGGAAGAGGAGAGAGGCGGAGACGAGGATGAGGAGAGAGAAAGAGAGGGAGGGGAGGAGAGAGGGAAAGGGAAAGAGAGAGCCCAGATGGAGAAGAGGGAGAGCGCTCTGGGAGTGTGAGAGAGCAGGTAGCCTCTGAAACTAGGCCGATAGCTGCACCTGCTGCAGCCCGGGCTGGGAGGGCAGTCATGTGACCTGAACCATGTGACCAGCTATGGCCCTCAGGTCCACGGGTTTATGATGTCATACTGGATACAAATACACAACCCCAGGGAGCCACGCAGCTGAACCCACCCTGTTTTTCAGTTTGTTGGTGTGTCTCATTCTTTGGGGGACCTTTAGTTACACTGATACACAGTTGGCCAGCAAAAACCTAAAAGCTAAATTAGCGCAACCACCATAATGTCTCACACTGAATAAAATGAATTTCGTATCAATAGGCTGTTGGTTGGAGGTTCACTGTCACTGTATGCTATCATGTCAGGGCTCAATATGAACCTGAAAGCTGCTAACAAGGTCAAACACTCTCATCCCTCCATGTCCTCGGCAGGGTACTAACCCAAAACTATTTCATTTTTATGATTGCATGCATGTGTCAAAGTCAGTCACTCCATTTGTTCCCTCTCAGAAGAGAAAGAGTTAATTCTCCCAATCCTGCATGAGTTCTTCTCAGTTAGCCTGAATATTTTCTTTCCAAAAAGAGTCAGACAACTGTGGTTATGCACATATGCAAGTATTTCTAGGAAAATGAAACATTTCAAAAGCAATTTAATCTTTTATGAAGGGTGATTCTTCTGTACGTCTATAACAAAAAATTGCAGTTTTTTTAGACGGTGGTTTCAGGAGTTGTTTGGACGAAAGGAGAGATTCCATTGTTATGCACTATCCAGAGAAAGCTGGTCCTGGGGTTACTCTGAGAATGGAGCTTTTCTCTCAGCCCGCATCACTGAAATTTCTTTGAACCAGCCCTGAAATGAGTATTGACTGTAAATTTGTTTCTCTGAGAAATGTCAGACTGTACCCATCTATCAATGCGGAGGATACAAAAAGGGATTGAGCAGATCAATAGCTAGCCTGCACTGGCCTGGTCAGTCCTGGGACTTCACACTCCATGCACTAAAAAGAAGACCACATACCCAGGCACACAGTCAACAAGGGAGCCATTGTTGCCAGACTGTCTCTGTCTTTCTTCCTGTGGTTTGATGTGTCTGTGTGGATTAGCGGTATGTGGTTAAAGCTGGACGCAGTGCATCAAACAGACTGCTGTACCAACAGAAATACCCGCCACCTGGAGCACCTGTAACGCTGGCTGTATGCGCCCCACCCCTGAGCTGGGTGGGGGGGTCTGCAGTCCAGCCGCACTCCCAGCTCTTTGTGAATCACTCCTACTCTCAGAACTGTGAGGGAAGCTAAATTGGGTCAATCAAGGAAAAGATTAGTTTTATAAGGTGGATAAGTGCCCCGCTGGAACAAAGTCTGCAGACGCGACAGGCGTGCAAGCTCAGGGTAGAGGAGGCTCACGGTCTGTGAGATTCAAAACGCCAGCATCTCGAGCCTGTCAGACCGCGGGGTCATGTCAGATCACGTTATAGCGATTTTCCGGGGCAGTAAAAATATCAGTGTGCTGTGAACTCATCAAATAAAGCAAAGAATCAAAGGAATCTTTCAGGGAAGTCAAAAGATGTTAAGAAAAACTGAGGGAGGAGGTAATGTCCAGACGACCCAGCCTTGGTTCACCATCCCTGTAAATTCAGAGCAACACTGACTACCTTCAGAGTCTGGCCTGCTGGCCCTGATAGTCTATTGGGATTTTTTTAAATTGTTATTTTTATTATTTCCATGATATGATAGTGTAGGACTTGGGGCTTGGGAGACTGTTTATTTGAAAGTTTGATTTTATTGGCTTGCAGATGCCTCTTTCCATGTGCATTAAGTGTAAATGATCCCATTCACTTCCGTGTTCATTGGTTATGAGACAGTTTCAATAATAATGTTTGCCCTGTTGGTAGGCACCATACTACTCATTAAATTAGCCAGAGTATACAGTGTTGAGCTAATTGACAATTGGACGAATTAGGATCCTCAGAAGCGCTAAGGGACAGCTGTATTGTATGGTGTTTGATGAAACCTGTGTGTTTTGCACCTCCGCTAAGGCTAACTGTAACCATGGCGTCTGACATGTGACCTGCAGAGTCAGACGGTAGGAGGCCCAGGATGGAACAGTGTCTGGCTGGGGAAAGAGTCAACAAAGTTAAGCAGTCTTTTCTATCAAAGACTATTTCCAAACTCTTCATTTTCCTCTCTTCCTCTCTCTGAATCTGTACTTAATAATACCCACTTTGCTTTTCCTTTTATCCAAGCTGTACTTACTCTCTTTCACTCTTTTTTTCCCGTTTTACTTTATTGTGCACCACATTTTTGTCACCTGTTATTCAGAAATAAAGGTAGTTTCAGCCAATCAAAACTCGTCTGTCCCTTCAACCACCCTCTGAGTGATACAATAGGATTGCACTACTCTTTCCCCTTGCTTGCTCATATACCACCCATGTATTGTAATTTAGTGACACATCATGGCATTGTTCCATTCAACCACACCACAGACTCACATTCTACCAGGTCATTAAAATACACTGGATTTCAATTAAAGTTCATTTCAAAAGAACAGATTGATATTTAATAAAGCTGCAGTAAATGAATATGGAGCCAGGTCGTGTTTTCATTTAAAAAAAAAAAAAATCTGCCATTCTTTTTCCTCTGCTAAATTCTTGCATGGGCTGAAATTTGTGAGATTCTTCCTTTCTGTTAATGCGGATACCTTTGGGCCAAATGCAGGCCTCGGGTCTCTGTTTGGGCCAAATGCAGGCCTCGGGTCTCTGTTTGGGCCAAATTCAGGCCTCGGGTCTCTGTTTGGGCCAAATGCAGGCAGCGGGTCTCTCTTTGGGCCAAATGCAGGCAGCGGGTCTCTGTTTGGACTGGGAGTCTGTCTGTTTTCATGACCTCCACATGCCAGATTGATGAGGAGCTTCTACAAACCCAGTCAAGGTCACACTTTCTCTTCCAGAGCAGAACTGCAAATATTTGCTGTATCACACCCTCCTTTCCCTCAAAACCAGACTGCGGGGTTTACCGAATCTACCAGGGAGCCTGTGAGAGTTCATTATCACTTCTACCATAAATACATGAAGAAGAAAATCACTTTGAAAAATGCTTTTCAAAAGTGAAAATATATTTCCTTCATCAGCTAGCCATGGGCTCAGGTCAGTTAAAGTAACGGCAGGCCCCACACGTCTCTTGAGTCCCTTTCTGAAGGTGCTGCCCGTTGCATTGAGTGAGTCCAGGTTGCACCCCCACCGGATGAGTCTGTGAAAGAAACAACTTCTCACCATGGGCGAAACTGATGACCCGTAACTGTCTGCTCTGCGGACAGTGGCTTAAACATGCAGCGATGTCCAAAGAAAACAAGGCAGACACTCCGTGGTGTAAAGGGAAACAGCAGTGCATGGGGCCATTAATGTTTTCCACCATCATTATAAATCATAGTTATAATCTATAATATACACTAATCCATCATCCAAGTGTAACATTCTGCACGTCTAATTTTAGAAATAAAACATCTACCTGCCTGTACTATAGCTTGCTATAAATGGAAGTATATAAGCACCTATTACAGCACGCTGAACAGCTAACTATTTATCTAATTGCCTGGCTATATAAAAATTAGTTATGTGGTTAAAATAACTTGCTAGCTAGCGAAATACATAGCTAAATAGCCGGCTATATAACTGGCTACCTATGGATATAACAATTTGCTAACTAGTTAAAATGACTTCTTAACCAGCTAGCTAACTTATAACAAGGAGCTAACATTAGTACCTAGCTAGTGGACTGGCTAGCTGGTTACACTTGTTGAGAAAGCAATCACATTGTTTGGTGTTGGCTTGCAGACCATCCATTACCAGTTACTGATTGCCTGGTTTTGTATTGAAGAGCCTGACAAGCAAACTCGTAGTCTCACTGAGTAGCTACTTCCCTTTCAAACCATTCTGCCATGGAATACCACTGTTGCTGTACACTGAGTAAGGACGGACGATGTCCCCAGGTAAAAACCCTTCACCTTCTACCTTCCCCCCGCCTGGTGATGTCACTATATACTCATGTTCTCAGTGAAGGCGACTGGAGAGGCGACACAGCGGTCACCAACATCACCATGCTCCTCCCCATCATCCCAATCCCAATCTTTCTCAGGAACATTAGAGGAGTATCACTGTTCTGAGAACAACAGGTAGGTTGCCATGGTCACTGCCATTGTGGGGGGTTGGGAGCTTGAAACTCCAGCAGCATCAGAACTGTACTTTTATTGAGTGATTATGGCTACTGTTATCATAAGGCTGTCATCAGATGCTGTCATTCCTGCCCTTCCTGGGTCTGCCTCCTAGGACCTGCTCATCTCGTTTCCGAGTCATGCGTCACTGTCCTGCTCAGCCAGCTGTATGCATATCCAGTGACACCTGTGTTCCTCTCTGATAGGCAGAGACTGCACCTGAGTTCCTCTCTGATAGGCAGAGACTGCACCTGTGTTCCTCTCTGATAGGCAGAGACTGCACCTGTGTTCCTCTCTGATAGGCAGAGACTGCCTGTACCTGCAGAGAGTGGCAGGGCATGGTGTCTGCCATGTTTTTAAAGGAAGGCGTGGCTTTGCTCATCACGGAACACCCAGCCACACAGGTAATGTGGTGCTCACTTCAAAAGTGTCCACGTGTCTGTAAGGACTGTTCTGAGTCATGACATGGCTGGTGCTAACAAGGTTAGCAGTATTTGTTGGCACAGGTATCTGGTGAAGGTGAATACTTCTCTCTTGAGCATGTTTTATGAACAAGCTGTTATTGGGCGGGTTTTATTTAGTTTTTTCAAGTGGAAAGTACTACGGCTATACAACAGACCCAGAAGCATTGTCCCAGACCTTCCAATCAGTGTTTTTTGTTGGCTGGCAGACAATCAAGCCAAAGGATTCACAGGAAGTGCTCCCTGTTCAATGTCAAAGGATTCACAGGAAGTGCTCAAGGAGGGAGAGGTTGAAGACTGAGCCAATCAGAGTGTCAATCAGACAGGCCTTGAATTCTGCAGAGAGGCTAACTGTGTGCTGATTGAGCTGATGACTCACCCGCTGCGTGTGACGCCCTGGCCTCGATGCGTTAGCTCAATCAGGAGTGCGGGTGTCACTGCGTCGTTAGGCCTGATACACGGCTAATGAGCGAGGCCACCAGAGCACCCACAAAATCACCACACAGTTTACATATTTCATGCAAAGACATACTCCAAGCTTCGGTTATAACTTAATAAGTATTAAGATTTTGATTATCTGGATTTCGTAGTATCAAAATGTTATAAGGTGAGATGAAACGTAGGATATCACACAATCTCCCATGATGTGTGTGTCTCTGACTGGGGAGTAAAATGTAACTTTAATACCCACGCACTACTGCCTGGCTACACACAGCTGCCCGTTCCCCCAAACCGTGCCCCCCCCCAACCGCCACTGCCTCCAGTGGGCGGGCTATATTTAGCTCATCAGTCATAGCCGGTCTGTCACGACCGAACTGAGAGAATTCCTCACAGAGGGGAGAGAGAGGGGATCCCATTCAGACAGTGTAGGGTGGGTCTCCCTCAAATTCACACTCTTTTTCCAGTGCAGGTCAAGCACACTACAGCACGTTATAGCAGAATATTCACGGAGAAAGAGCAGCCTGGTCGTCAGTGCTGCTCATGCATCTTTAACAGAGTGCTCTCCAAACTGCACACATGCTGTCTGTGCTCCATCACTGTGTGGCTGCATTACCCTGCCAGTGCTGTGTATGTTACTGCTACACAGACGCGTCTCAGGGTATCCTGTGAAAAAAACCACATGAGAGCCCTGGCCGGAGGGGGGGGAGAGGTGACCGGGATGGATGAGCCGGTTACTTTATGATTTTTGCTAATTTCATGTCTTGTTCGTCTTAACTCCTAATATTACTTTTTGATCAATCTTATCAAAAAATGACATCTTCAGATTTGAGACAAGCAGTGACTTTCACTGAAGCTCAGGGAACAGGAGGAAGGAGACTTGTATTGAGGACGATGATGAGGAGGGTCTTTTATTGACTAGACATCTTCATCTAACGTACATACTGATGTGTAGGGTTGCATCCTAAATTTCCTCAGTATTTATGCGATTTCCCTGTCACATCAATTTCTTTATGAGCTCAATGCTGAACTTGCGCAGTTGGAACAAAAGCCATGCAGTTAAAACTCTTTGGATGAGTTCGAATTTAGATCAGTTAGTGCTAGTATTCATATCATATTTAACACTTTATAGCTTACTGACTTGGTTTGAAGGGATTCCATTTTTACCTTTAACTGTAGACTAATGTCAGTATCACAAAGCTCAGACAGTTGAAACATCTAATTTCTATCATTTTCAGCCAATCAGAGTGAGCAATGCCAGTAATTAAGCTGTGTGAACAAGCTATTGTGTTGAAAGAGAAGTCATGTAGCTAGCTTGTTGAATTAAGAACATCAACTAAATTATAACGGGCTGTAAAATGTTGTGAATTTTAAACTTCATTGCAGTTTTGACTTGTCATTGAACATAAGTATTTTATAACATAATTTACACATTTGATTAGAATGCCTGTGATTGTTTTGGTAATTAAAAACGATCATTTATTTATTTATTTTGTCAATGAAAACAAGACTTGATTGAAAGTATATATACACACAGAAGCAATTAAGTCTAAAATTAACTTTTTAAAAAAAAAATCTTTCTAACTTTAAGCAGAAGTGGTTCCCCTCGCCCTGTGTGAGGATCTCATCCCTCACTTCAGTCTGCACGTTTACAGACGTGCACACACGCACACGCACACGCACTCACCCCGAGGCACCAGACAAAGGCAAACTCCCGAACCCCCGTGCAGCGCGCACAGCACCACCTTTTAATCAGGTCTCGTGAAAATCGCGTGAGAGCACGACAGGTTTCGCCCTCTTTTACCTTCATTCATCATGTGACGAGCATGCAGGACTCCTTTAGCTTTCCGTTCAGTCAAGCCTCCATTCACTGGCAGGACAAAGTGATTTTTAAAGATTGTCCACAGCGTAGTTTACGGCTCAGAACGGACAGCCCCAACAGTCAGGATGGTTTCCTCACCTCTGGACGGACTCACATGATGAAGTATTTGAACTCCTCTTACATGTGAGGCCACAGCTATTGTATATTTCATTTTATGTTAATTATTTGTATTTATTCCAAAATGCTAAATAACATCATGCAAACATGAAATAAAATGAAAAATAAGTGAAATTGTTATACAGGGAAATTAAATGAGTGGAAAAAAATATGCAAATCTATTTATATATTACCTAAAATGGGAACATGTAAAACATACCAAAAATCAGATTTCTTGCATTTTCAAATCAATAAAACTGTATCTAAAGCATTCTAATAAAAACACAGCAAAACAGTCTCTGTTTACATAATCATGATGTGTTCCTGAGAGTTAAAGTTTTGAGGCTTTGGGTATGAATATCTCAGTAATAACAGACAGTGAACATTCTGAAAGTTGAGAGTTCGGTGCGAGTCTTCAGGGCTGTGGAGAGCCACAGTGACACAGGTAGCCTATCCATCATGTCTGGCCGTACGGCGATGCAGAGTGACAGCAGAGAGGAGGCTCAGTGCAGAACACCCCTCTCAGATCATGACATTCATCTCTCACGCGGTTCTAAGCGGAGTTAGCCCACTCCAGAGAGGAAAGTGTTTGCATTCAGCTGCAGTGACCCTTCCCTGCCTCATATAAAGCAGCTTATTCTAAGACAAAGGCAGCACAGGACTCTCTGTCTACTGCTGCAAAGAACCAGCAAACTGACAATAAAGCAAACTGCGGATGCGAACCGTGCGGATTTGGGTTGTCTGCTCTTCACCAGTGTTTGAAACTGAAGAAACAAAGTAACGCTACGCTTATACATCGGGAGCAAAATATCACTCGAAACCACCCCCCCCAATTGTTAGATTTAACCCCCCGCCTCCCGCTGGAAGAGTCTGAGATACAGCACAGCTTGCAGATGTGCAGCTAAAGTAGGCTGCTGTCAGAGAGAGACGCACAGCCAGGCAGTGCAGAGGAAAAGGTGCACTCACCTCCCGGTCCTGCCGTGCACAAAGACTGTGATGAAACCTGGTGAAACAGGGACTCCTCAGCTCTCTCTCTGCTCAGCTCTGCTCTGCCACTGTTTGTAAATCTGCTAATGGTCTCCCTCTCCTTCTCTCTGCCTGCCTCCCTCCCTCGCTCTCTCCCTCTCTCTGCCTCCCTCCCTCTCGCTCTCGCTCTCGCTCTCTCTCTCTCTCTCTCTCTCTCTGCCTCTCTGGAGACGTCGCGGCTGCAGAGTGGTGGGGGGGTGGGGGGGAGGCTGGCAGACGGGGGCACGGGAGGCAGGGTTTGCGTGTGGAATGCGTGCTGTGAGCTGCGCTGTGAGCTCCACTGGGCGGGCGAGCGGGCGGGCGAGCAAGCGGCTGGTGACGCCGGGACACTGCAGCAGAGGAGAGACCGGCACACGGAGCGCTCCCTGCCACCTCTCGCACCCGCAGCCGAAACCAGGGCCTCCGCCGACCCACACAGACCACAGCCGAGCCTGTTGCAGAACGCTGATGTTCAGCTGGCAGGGAAGGGAGGGGAGGCAGGCAGGCCAAGGGAACGTTCCCACCTCCCTCTCTCTCCCTCTGTCTCTGTCTCTCTTCCTCTCTCTCCCTCTATCTCTGTCTCTCCTCTCTCTCTCTCTCCCTCTATCTCTGTCTCTCCTCTCTCTCTCTCTCCCTCTATCTGTCTCTCCTCTCTCTCTCTCTCTCTCTCTCTCTCTCTCTCTCTGCCTCTCTCTCTCTCTGACTCTCTCCCTCTCTCTCTGCCTCTCTCTGTCTCTCTCTGCCTCTCTCTGTCTCTCTCTCCCTCTATCTCTGTCTCTCCTCTCTCTCTCTCTCTCTCTCTCTGTCTCTCTCACACTCCTTCTCTCCCTCTCTCTCTCTCTCTCTCTCTCTCTCACACTCCCTCTCTCCCTGCCTCTCTTCCTCTCTCTCCCTCTCCTACATTAATTCAGAGCTGCAGACAGTCTGCTCACAGCATCAGCATCCCCCCTCAGGCTTGCCAGTCTTGGGAACAGTGTGTGTGTGCGCGTATGTGTGCATGTGTGTGTGTACGCGTGTGTGTGTGTGCATGTGTGTGTGTACGCATGTGTGTGTGTGTGTGTGTGTGCGCGTATGTGTGCATGTGTGTGTGTGTGTGTGCGCGTATGTGTGCATGTGTGTGTGTACGCGTGTGTGTGTGTGTGTGTGGCCACTGTGCTTACAGTTTACCTTGCTTACAGTTTACCGTGTTTAGAGCTCCTGATGCTGTCCATGCTTTGCTTCTTAAATTTTTTTTTCTTGTCTTGGTGTTTAAGTCCCTGGGAATGGTAAAGGACAGCTGGATGAGCCACGAGTGTTCATCACACAATGCAGGATATATTATTTTAACCCTCTCTGAGGAAGATCTGAAATCATAATTTTTTATTCATGGGATTATTAATTTGTAAAGTAATGACTGCTGCTAAACTCTAATGAATTATAAGCGGAAATAAAAAGGGTGAAAAAAGAGCTCTTTTAATTAAAATGAAAAACTTACAATATACAGGAAATTTACTGGGCCCATGATTCTTCATGTGAAATCTTTTTGAAATGTTATATGTGTCTGAACATATGTCTTTGAATAAGATATGTTAATACTAAAGTGAGGTAAATGGCATTCCATGATAATTACCAGGAAAGAAAAGGTAAAAAAGTTTAAAAGTTAAATGTGTGCTGGAATGCTAGATGACAGCACAAGGAGTATCAAGGTCACTTCAGTCTTAGTTAATTTTAGTTACATCACTGTTAGTTGTCAGTGGTGTGGAAAAGCTATGAACAAAGAAAAAGAAAGCAAATCTGGTGGTTTTTGTTGCGTATCTGTTTTGCTAGTTTGATTAGTCGGGCCAGTGGTTACAGCAGTAGACCTTCAGATGTGCTAGAAAAAGCATGCATTTCCAAGGCAACTAAATCAAATGATGAGGTAATGAGACAAACCGATGAATATGAGTGTTTCCCTCTGAGGGTGCGTTTCCCTCTTTGCTCGGCTGCACAGGAGGCTGTTTTTGGGGGCTCTGGCAGAGAGTTTCTCCCACACCAGGGCTCCAGAACGGGGGGTTAAACCGCAGCCAGGGCCTGGAAGGGCGGCTCTCAGTGGACAGCTCCTGGTACTGAAGCACACGCACAGAGCACTGGAGCAGCCTCAGTGCGGGAGAGGGGGATGCTGGGAACAGAACAGGGGAGAGAGAGAGCAGACCTTCTCACAGACACCCCCACTACCCCCACCCCCTTCACCCCCTTTACCCCCTAATGCACGAATTCACTTCTGTTTTTCACATGCGAGGAAAAGAGCACTGTGGCACAGAGAACAAGGCAAACAGAGAGAGACAGGGAGGGCAGGGATACAGAGAGAGAGAGAGAGACAGAGAGAGAGAGAGAGAGGGAGAGGGTGAGACAGAGGGATGGGGAAGGAGAGAGAGAGAGAGAGAGAGAGAGAGGGAGAGGGTGAGACAGAGAGAGAGAGAGAGACAGAGAGAGAGAGAGAGAGAGAGAGAGAGAGAGACAGAGAGAGAGGCAGGGGGAGAGAGAGAGAGAGAGAGAGAGAGGGAGAGACAGAGAGAGAGAGAGAGAGAGAGAGAGAGGGAGAGAGAGGGAGAGACAGAGAGAGAGAGAGAGAGGGAGAGGGAGAGAGGGAGAGAGAGAGACAGAGAGAGAGAGAGGGAGAGAGAGAGAGAGAGAGAGAGAAAGAGGGAGAGACAGAGAGAGAGAGGGAGAGAGAGAGAGAGAGAGAGAGAGGGAGAGAGACAGAGAGAGAGAGGGAGAGAGAGAGAGAAAAAGAGAGAGAAAGAGAGGGTGAGACAGACAGGGGAGAAACAGCAGCGGAGAGCAGAGGCGGTCGGGCAGCTTCTGGTCCTCCTCTCCTGTTGTGATGTGATAGAGAGTTCTCTCAGTCCTGGACTGAAATAGCCGTCCAATCCAGAGGCGCCGTGCAGCAGCAGCTGCCTGCAAATCCCTCTATAATCACATTAATGAGATTAATGGCTGAATTAGCAGCAGTCAAATGTCGGAGTGGTGGAGAGAAATCGGAGAGGGTAATTAACGTTTTGGAAAAGTGGCTAAATCTCTGTGCGGCGGGGAGCGTGTGCGGGATCCACCCTGGGAAGCATGGACAGGGCGGTACGGGGGCCTGTGAGGCCCACAAGAGTCTGCCAAAGTAGGTCAGAGCATGTGACACGGTAATGCAGCGATCTTTCCCACAGAACCGCAGCAGCGCAGCTCCCTACGCAGCTGATGGGCTCGCCTTTCCCTCCCAGCACAAGAAGGCACCTCTTATTACATGAATATTCAGCAGGATGAGGGATCAGCCTGGTGCACAGGCAAAAACACACTGACATTTAAAGGACGTTTCGGAACTCACAGTAAATAACGTACCTTACACAAACGCTGTAGATTTGCAAACAGATTGCATCGATATACTGTAAACATCTAAACATATATCATCACTGCATTCGCCTGTGCATTTAGCACTGGATTAGACATGTTTCCATTGCCAGCAGGGCTTTACCTCACACTGAAGCAGCATACACATGCACACTGTGATCCCACTGCAGACTAACAAGGAAGCCACAGCGCGTCACAGAACCGGGACAGAACATCCGCACGCATCTAAGATGAACCAGCTGACAAGCTTGTGCCATTGGTGTATAGTAGGCAGGACTAAGTCACCTCTCTTTCTATCTGAACATTCACTTACACTCGAAACAAATTTATTTAGAATCTATTATTAGCTTTAAATTTATAAGCAAGAAAATTATAAAGTAAACTGAGTTCCAGCCAGTGGCGAGTGGGATTCAGGCCCATTCCTTTTACAGAGACCAGACAAGCATGTAATACGACTTCTCCCTGCCCTCCGAGAATGAGACACTACGCGATATCCTGGCCTATTCTGCACATGCTCAGCGGGACTCAGAGAACAGGGAGTCCATGGCATCACTCTCATGCTCTGATCTCTGGAGCAGTCGTTAGAGGAGTGGCAGGAGGAGAGACTCTGAGACGCTGGGATGGAGACTCTGAGACGCTGGGATGGAGACTCTCTGAGACGCTGGGATAGAGACTCTGAGATGCTGGGATGGAGACTCTGAGACGCTGGGATGGAGACTCTGAGACGCTGGGATGGAGACTCTCTGAGACGCTGGGATGGAGACTCTGAGATGCTGGGATGGAGACTCTGAGACGCTGGGATAGACACTCTGAGACGCTGGGATGGAGACTCTCTGAGATGCTGGGATGGAGACTCTCTGAGATGCTGGGATAGAGACTCTGAGATGCTGGGATAGAGACTCTGAGATGCTGGGATGGAGACTCTGAGACGCTGGGATGGCGTGCCGGGCTGACGGGGCTGCAGAGGGAGCAGTGACCAGTGACTCCACCCTCACCTGAGTATGGGAGCATCAGTCACTGAAAGTGGAGCTGGGTACTGACTGCACAGTCCTGCCAGGACCCTCTTACTCAGACTCCCCGCAGACTGATCGGTTTTACACAATTAAAATATCACTCTCAACATCTGCAGCACACTACCTGAGCTGTTCTAGGGTGCGCTGTCCCGGGGTGCTGCCTACACCGGCTCCACTGGGGCACTGATGAGCATCAGGGAGGGACAGGATCCTGGGAGCTCAGCTGGCAAGTGAGGATCACAGACATGCAGCCTGAGGACCTTTGCTGTGCATGATGTCGTGAGGTGCAGCTTCTCATTGGCCTACCTGACAGTGCAGTCTCCAGCATAATGACGGCACCACGGTCCTATAATTTAGACATATTTACATCAAATTTTAAAAAATGAAAATTAATTTCATAATTAATCAAGAAAGAATTCATCAATAGCCAAAACATGTTTTTTCTTCTGAAAACATCTATGTATACTACAATGGTCATTTTCTTTTAATGGTTAGTATTTAATGAGCATTCACAATGAAAATGCAATATTTTGTAAAAAAAAAAAACAAACATGCATATACACACACGCACACTTTCACACACACATTCCTGGCATCTCCTCCTCCTCCTGCAGGATCCTCCTGTGTGTCTCTTAGCTGCTGCACAGCAGCGATGGCAGCAGTGTGGAGCGAAGGGATGCAGCTCCACCCTCAACGCTGCAACGCTGCAACAGCACAACGCTGCAACGCTGCAACAGCACAACACTGCGACGCTGCAACGCTGCAACGCTGCGACACTGCAACACTGCAAGAGCACAACACTGCGACACTACAACGCTGCAACGCTGCAACTCTGCAACACTGCAACGCTGCAACGCTGCAACTCTGCAACACTGCAACGCTGCAACGCTGCAACGCTGCAACACTGCGACACTACAACGCTGCAACGCTGCAACTCTGCAACACTGCAACGCTGCAACGCTGCAACGCTGCAATGCTGGAATAGCACACACAGAGACACAGAGGCTGGGGGTAGAGTACTGCAGGGGGACAGAGACACAGAGGCTGGGGTAGAGTACTGCAGGGGGACAGAGGCTGGAGGTAGAGTACTGCAGGGGAACAGAGGCTGGGGGTAGAGTACTGCAGGGGCACAGAGGCTGGGGGTAGAGTACTGCAGCGGGACAGAGGCTGGGGGTAGAGTACTGCAGGGGGACAGAGGCACAGAGGCTGGGGGTAGAGTACTGCAGGGGCACAGAGGCTGGGGGTAGAGTACTGCAGGGGGACAGAGGCTGGGGGTAGAGTACTGCAGGGGCACAGAGGCTGGGGGTAGAGTACTGCAGGGGGACAGTGGCACGGAGGCTGGGGGTAGAGTACTGCAGGGGGACAGAGACACAGAGGCTGGGGGTAGAGTACTGCAGGGGGACAGAGACACAGAGGCTGGGGGTAGAGTACTGCAGGGGGACAGAGGCTGGGGGTAGAGTACTGCAGGGGGATAGAGGCACAGAGGCTGGGGGTAGAGTACTGCAGGGGCACAGAGGCTGGGGGTAGAGTACTGCAGGGGGACAGTGGCACAGAGGCTGGGGGTAGAGTACTGCAGGGGCACAGAGGCTGGGGGTAGAGTACTGCAGGGGCACAGAGGCTGGAGGTAGAGTACTGCAGGGGCACAGAGGCTGGGGGTAGAGTACTGCAGGGGGACAGAGGCTGGGGGTAGAGTACTGCAGGGGGACAGAGGCTGGGGGTAGAGTACTGCAGGGGGACAGAGGCACAGAGGCTGGGGGTAGAGTACTGCAGGGGGACAGAGGCACAGAGGCTGGGGGTAGAGTACTGCAGGGGGACAGAGGCTGGAGGTAGAGTACTGCAGGGGCACAGAGGCTGGGGGTAGAGTACTGCAGGGGCACAGAGGCTGGGGGTAGAGTACTGCAGGGGGACAGAGGCTGGGGGTAGAGTACTGCAGGGGCACAGAGGCTGGGGGTAGAGTACTGCAGGGGGACAGAGGCACAGAGGCTGGGGGTAGAGTACTGCAGCGGGACAGAGGCTGGGGGTAGAGTACTGCAGGGGGACAGAGGTACAGAGGCTGGGGGTAGAGTACTGCAGCGGGACCTGGGAGCACAGGGCACTGAGGGGAAAGATCTCTCCCTGGCAGCAGAGGGGAAATGCCGGGCGAGAGAGCAGCGTGCCTCAGGGATCTGATTCATTTCCATGCAGAGAACATCCTATGGAACTCACTCAAGTACAGGGTGTCCTATATAACACACGCCGTACTTCAAATGCTACGTTATACATCAACAGTACAGCATGTCCTCTGTATCACACACATATATACTGCATGCCACTTTATGCTTCCACAGTACAGTGTGTACTGTATGACACACTCATGTACATTGAATGCTGTTTTATACCTCCATATACAGTGGGTCCTTACATGTACTCTAAGGAATAAACATACAGTAAGACTATATTATAAATCCGTGTGCAAACCCCTGCACAATGTATCATTTCTAACACATTCACACAGACTCACTCCCACACATGCTCTCTCCCTCTCTCTCTCCCCTCTCCCTCCCTCCCTCTCTCTCTCCCTCTCTCTCTCTCTCTCTCTCCCCTCTCTCTCTCTCCCTCCCTCTCTCTCTCTCCACAGGGATATCTTGTCTCTTTTTTTTTCTTAACCCCCGTCACATTCTACCAGCTCCGAAAAAATCCGCGGAACGCGACCTTCTGTTAAAGCGATTAAAACAAAATGTTTATCAGTGATGCAAATGAGTCTGAATTCATTTCCAATGACAGATGGCCCCACAGATAATGATGATGGAAGAGAGAAAATTGAAGGTCTCTTGCAGCGTGGTCATGGTAACCAGGAGCAGAGTGATGGCAGTAATAAGCACACTGCATGTTAAGGCTGTCAGTCCTGTGACTCAGAGACTCGGGGTAAATGAGGTAACGCTGGTTGCTAAGTTTGCTCCTAAGGCCAGAATCCTCCATCACGGGGATTTTTCACTCTGCACCCCTGTATTAGGGTAAATAAAACTGACATATTTCTGAAATATTGCCACCATAACAGTGTGTTTTTGGTGTTGAGAAGGAGTGGGATTCCAGCATGCTTCTGGGTACAGTGTGCTGTGTGTTGACTCTCTCCTCTTCTGCCTGCCTCTTCCTCTACCATGTTCTTCCTCTCTCGGAGGTGAGGAACACTCCATGTTCTTCCTCTCTTGGAGGTGAGGAACACTCCATGCTCTTCCTCTCTCGGAGGAGCATGTGTGCGGTACACAGCCGGTTCGTCCAGCTCCGCCCCATAGCAGGGCCTCCTTCCTGTGAAATGAACCAGCAGCCGTCCTTCTCAGGCTGGCTGGAGCGGGCGTGGGCGTGGGCGTGGGCATGGGAGTGGGCGTGGGCGTGGCGAGACTTGTGCCTCAGCTGGCCTCTTGGTAACGAAGGACGCAGGAGGAGAGAGAAACGGAGGCGAGAAACCGCAGCTCACTGCTGCAGTCTCTGAGCTGTAACGACAGACATGCAGGCAACGCGCTGGCAGCCCCCTGGTAACAGCACAGCGCTGCTGCTATACTGCGTCCATTCAACACACTGCCATTAAACGCCTCTCACTGCTGACGACTGATCCCAGATTTCAGCAGCGTGCGTGCCTGTGTGTGTGCGTGCCTGTGTGTGTGTGTGTGTGTGTGTGTGTGTGTGTGTGCGTGTATGTGTATGTGTATATGCGTGTGCGTGTGCGCTTTTCTGATGAGAGGGGTCTGTACGGTTTGAAGGCGGATTGACCTACTTTAACTACTCTCGTAAATAATATATCCTCACAGAGACAAAAAAGAAAACAGTGGGGTTTTTTCTTTGTGCACAAACCTCTGGAAGACTTAAGCAGTGATACACAGGGGCTTCACGTCTGAGCCCAGCGAGGGGTTCTCCTTCAATGACTGATAAACATGAATGAACTGGACTAACCTGAGAGAGAGAGAGAGAGAGAGAGAGATGGGGAAGGAGGAGGAAAAGATGTCTCTAAAATGAGATCTCAGCGGCTGCTGCTGGCGTTGTGACAGCCGCTGGTGCAGAATGCGTGTGCCTTCACAGTCACGGTGAAACAGGCTTAGCAGCGTGGCTAACAGCGCAGGCCGACGCAGCCCAGCCCGATTTCCACTATGGAAATTACACTCTTAGGTACAGCCGTCCCGCGGTAAATAAGGGTGCTTTCCACAGGAAGGCATATGCTTCTGCAAAATTACCTTTGAGAGGAAAATTACACACTATCCTTTTAAATGATTGTGAAGTTTAAGGTTATTCACTGATGCTCTAAATTGCATTTCCTTCTGAGATTTTCTTAAATGCTGGTTCTGTAGCAGTTTCAGGTGGTGAAACTGCCTATAGCGGGCCACGGGATTGGCTTGTTAAGTCTGGCTGTTTCCTTGTGTTAAACTGTACAGTCTTACTATCACATGTGGGTGAATGTTGAGTATCTTTTAAATGTAACATTATTGCTTTTTTTCTGTTTTGTACTATATTTTAGATTTATGAGAACTGCATTTTAAACAATAACCACTGCTACCATAGGCCTACTAGTTGAGCTTTTGATGTTTTTTTCTTAATAAAATGGCTGTCACTAAATATATAATTTTATAATCTTAAGACAAAATTTTGTTTGAAGCTGTTTTCTATATATGAAAATGAATATTTAAAAATAAATATAAAATAAATTTATTTCTTGAGAGATTTTTGGATTAAGGATTTCAGTTATCATAAAAATCATCAGTCTGAGCATCTTTATGACTATTGCATCCGTTGGTATTTAACTTCATCTGTAACTGATACATCTCACCCTGCGGCATTCCAGAGTCCTGTGGGTCAAAACTCTGTGGATGGCTGACATCACCACACTCCCATGAGCCTTTGCACAGTTGTGTTTCTGTTTGCTGCATTGTGAGGTTGTTGTTCCAGGCTTGCAGAGCAGGTGAGGTAAATGTATGTACAGATTTCCATCAGCAAGCGTAATCCTGTCCGAGTTCTCTGCAGTGTAACGGTAAAACTGAAGAGAACCAGTGACTCTGGAAAACTGTTGCAATGCTGTTGAAGATACATGCAGAACTAATGTAAAGATCAAAGTTATTATGGTTTACAATTAAGATGTATTTCACTGAGGAAAGCATTTATCATGTTATCAGTCTTCATTCCTCCAGTTTTTATAAAGCATTAAACTTATACATAATATTTAATTTCATAAAACAAAAAACTATGAAAACTGATATTAAACATGAATAGAAAAAGGACACAGAAGTGGCAGTGTCATGAAGGTTGGACTGTGTGTGTGTGTGTGTGTGAGTGTGTGTGCGTGTGAACGTGCATGTGTGTATGTGTATGTGCGTGTGCGTGTGTGTGTGTGTGTGTATGCGTGTGCGTGTAATGAGGAGCTGGTGTTCGGCCCCTGCAGTGTGGAATCAGCCTCTCTCTCCTTACCCCCCCTCACCGAGAGCTGCTGGCCTGTACAGCACAGCAGTCCTGTGGAAAACCATGGCTGCACAATGGGATCACACTGCTGATCGGACGGTCACTGCTGCTCCTGCTGTTGAGAAAAAAATAGCATTTTTACATCTTACGTTTTTCTTCATTTCAATCCATTAAATTACATACAGGAGAAGGTCAAGCAGTATAATATAACACTATTTTTTGCACTGACATTATATCTGTAATTTAGCATGTATCACATGTTAATGAGGATGTACCATGCAGGGAGGTAAGAGATATAAGAAGCCCTTCTGCAGGGTCCAATCAGAGAGGGAAACAATGGCGTTCCACCCTTTGGACACTTGCCAGCCATAAAAACCGCAGCTCACACAGGTACAACCACATCCATGACAATGTTTCATAAACGTTCTTTAAAGGTCTGCTATGAAACTAAAAGTCTAAGACAAGGCAACCTCAGAGAGAAAGTAGCTAAGCTGCCGTTTACTGTGAGGATCCATTCACATTTCCATACGATAATCAAAACAAAGCCTTTTCCCTGGGTCTCATCTCCGTTTCTCTCCGCTGTGGTGATAACCACATCCCCGCTGACCCAGCCTCACGCCACCCTGACCTGGGACATTCCCTGCTAATGGGGAGAGCTGAGCCTTTTCCTCACTGCGTCTCTGCCGGAGGATGCATGGCACTCAGCGTAACGCCATCTCTGCAGTTCCAGATTCTGCCAGAACTTCAAAGACTGATTTCAGGTGCATTTCAACCTGGCTTTCGCCTCTCACTGGCCTCAGAACACAGAGAGAGAGAGCTGGGTCCTGTAACATTATAGTAGCTGACAGTTTATCAGACACAGAAACCTATGCTTTTGTTAGCTCTAATATCTCATATCATACTCCATGGCTGCTGAAATCTCATGCAGCTGTTCCCTCTGGAGGAGCACGCGGGCATGGAGGCCTTTCCCTCCGGTGCCAGCTGGCAGACGCATCGCCGCTCACTCCTGGGGGGGTGGGGGGGGCGGGGGGGAGGCTGGGGGGTGGCAGATTCACGTGTCTGCCCTCTAGTAATGGGTAATTACTTCCACTGGCAAATTCTTCTTCTAGGAAGGCACCTCTTGCGGGCCTCGGCAGCCCACCATGCCACAACTCAGAGCCTAGCCTCTCCCCTGACACGCACATGCACATGCACACACACACACGCACACACACACGCACGCACACGCACACACACACACAGTGCTCCAGTCTGTGAGCTCTGCAGGGCCAGGCTTTCTCTCCTGCCAGTCTAGGACAGACTCCTCTGGACCCAGATGACAGTGAGTGATGGGATGCCTGCAGACGCAGGCCCAGACGCAGACAGGAAGCAGCACAGGCCAACGGCATCCTGCACGGCAGAAATCTCACGCCTGTACAATAAAGCACAATATAACAGGAATAACACTTAGGCCCCACTGATACTTCCTCTTATACAATAGCAGCTGTATTTTTCACATCATGACATCAATTCTAACAGAATTTCCAAACCTTGTTTTCCTGCAGAAAAGACTGTACTGCAGGTCTGTGTAGCTGTGGGAATACACTCTGCTCACAGAACGCATTTTGCCTGTTCTCGCTGCTCCCAAGGAAGTTATTGACCACTAGACTTTGCTATTATAATAATGATACACAAGTTTTTAATGGATAAAAGCTGTGATAAAAGTTTATGACACAAGTATGACAGTGCATAGAGGAACAGGAATGCATAGGGGATACAGGCACTAATGGGGGAACAGACATGGCCGCAGCCGAGTCATGGGGGTCTTTGCTGGTTTTAATATGCAGGTGTTTGCTCTGGTGAGTCTCAGTCTCACTTTTTTGTTTACCTATAGCCTGTCTCCAGTGCTGAGAGAGAGCCGCGGATTAGAGGCCACCCAGCGCATCGATATCGCCCGCTGGAATTGACAGATTTCCCCTCTCAACCTCGGCTGTTTCGTTAATTAAACGAGCCGGATAATTCAATAGTTTAACTGTATGCAGTCTGCAATCGACTGTGGCAGCGAGTGATGGCGAGACAGCTCTCTGAGACTGAGACTGCGTGATTATAACGCAGCCTCATGTGCAATAACTATTATTATTATTAGTAGTAGTATTAGTATTAGTAGTATTAGTAGTATCATGATGATCATCATCATCATTACCACAATTCTGTTGCTCCAAGATGTTTCTCCACAACATCTTTGATTTTTCAAGCATTCAGATCTGTGAGACACAGGGGAAACACTTATATGACCAGTTCAAACATACGAACATGCCGGAACTGTGCTGGCCATGTTCAGAGGAGAGAGAGTCTGATCGCCACTTTGCCCTATTCCTCTGCAGAAATCACTGTTACTGAGGGTGTCTCGCAGCTTCTGAAAAGTGCCAAGGTCAAAGAGAAGAGCCCCTGTCCCTCTGTCTGCAGAACCCCCCCCCCCCCCCCCCCTCGGTTTCCTCCTTTCCTTTGAGGGGGGACTCGTTTCAGCCTGTGCCTCGTGTCAGGCACACATCAGGGCCGCTTCAGAGGCATCTTTAAAAGGTGATAAGGGCTCTGTTGCCTATGCATCTTCAGAGAGGGGCCCTTATTCACAGTGTGCAACAACTGGAGGGTTTATTTCAGAACCAGCCTTCCAGGTTAGGGGGGGTTTGGGGGGGGGGGTGGTGGGGTGGTGGGGGAACTGCGATAGGCAGCCCCCTCACAGAGCACACTCAGTCCCTGCGAAGAAATTCATCTCTTACGATGCACAGTAATTCTGTACTTCCAACAGGTTTAACCCATTCAGCACACACGGCGTTTACACAACTTACCAGGTAATTTTAATGTCTTTGAAACTGTCTTCAAATGAAAGCGTGACTTCATGAAGAAAAAAACAAAGAATAAAGACACAAAAGAAGCATATATTCGCAATAGGATAATGGCTATTTCTGTACTCATTATCAGGACACAGAGCACAAACCATCTGTCTAATAAGCTCTGTTCTCTATAAGTTACTTGATTATTGCTAAGGGAACCAGTAAATAACACATTATGGTTTTATATTATGTGCTTTCCATGCAATATTATAAAGACACATTTTTAACATCATTGGCTGTATACTGAGTTATGCAAATGTCCATTTGGCATCAGGATTAATTTGGTTTATTTATTATCAGTAAATTATTCTGCTACTTTTCAGAGCATTGGGCAGTCCTCTGTAATATACATAATTTTATCATTCTGTGTTCAAGAACAGCAAGAATCTGTTGGCATAACAACCGTACCTTTATGTTTTGTATATTTTGTTGACTAAATGGCTGTCATCAATCTGAAGAATATAGCAGAATGAATTAAAACTGAATTATTTAATAATCAACTGATCAATCAATTTTGAAAAATTTGATACAAACAAATGACTGAAATCACATACAGACCTGCATTGCATGCTCTTACTAACAGAATAGATCACTGAGCTTTTCATGATGCTCATACATACCATCTGTTTGAGTAATTATTGAGCCAAAACTAATTGCCATAACATGCTAGATAAAAACACACACACACGCATCTCTTATTAGCTTCTGAAGGGACATATGGGTTATCATATGCGGGATATTCTGAGAGTGCAGAATCAGGGAGTTGCTGTTGAGCCTTTGATCACAGCTTTGCAGTCAGGTCTCAGTACAGAGTCCACATAGAGTGTGTCACCTGCCATCTTCCATAGTGCTGTGGCCATAAAGCCTCTATAAGGGCTGAAGCTTCATTTAAAGTACAAAAGATAGTCCCACAGTGATACTGAAATGCAGTGTAATTTTATCATCAGTGGCCATCACATTGTACAAATATCTTTTCCAAGTGATGTTGTTGGGATGTTGTATTGTTGCACTTTAAACACAGTATTGGATGCTAGCCTGCCCCTCTACAGCCCCTTGACCAAGCTCCCTCTCCCGGTCTCAGCACAGGCTGCGTCTGCGACTGCCATTAAATCTCTGCAGAGCCTGAGCTTGTCTGGGGTCCAGAGGCCAGCTGATCTCCTCCGAGCCGGTGCTGGCACGGACACCCTGAGACCTGAACTCAAAGAGGGAGAGGGACACGTCTACCCCACCCCCAGCGTGCGCACACACACAAACACACACACACTCACATGCACATTCATACACACATATATATATATATATATATATATATATATATATATACATACACACACACACAAATATTCGCACATACATACATACACACCACACATGTGCACACGCGCACACACGTGCACACACACGGACACACACGAGCATGCTGAAACACACGCACACACGGTCATTTCATTTTATTAAACCCTTGGAGCTGAGATGCTACCCCAGTCTGAAAGAGTAAGTTAAAAAAATGTCTGAAAGCCAGGAGATGAATTGTGTGGGAGCTGAAATGCAATCCCCCTGAGCAGGCAAAGACCTTGAATCCGTGGAAATTACTTTACTGCAAGATCAGGACATGGTCATTTATTGTAGCTGTTGTCCAAGCACTATTTCTGACCCTATAATGCAGCAAATAAATTCACACAATAAAACATTTTTCTTCCGATCGTAACCCAGGGAGCAGACTACAATGGGAGCAGAGCTGTCGGGGAGAGCCGTACCTCAAAATCACTGTCTTCATTGTTTCAGGGATAATGTGAATTAGGACCAGCGACCGGCTGGGCAGTGAAGCACAGCCAGTGTCCCGGAAACGCCAGCATCCCCCTCTCCCGTCCGCGGGGTGCGTGACACTGCCTAAAATTTAGCACCGAGCACTTCACCATATTTCAACACAGAGTAAACCTGCAATGTCCTGGATGCCCCTTTTCATTCTGCAATACACTGCTCTCGAGTACCTGCACACGAAAGACAGGGAGCCGTGCTTCCTAGCCTGCGCGCTCAGCCGGGGGTCTGTCACACGCGCCTGATGCCGTTTGCTCTCATAATACATGATCATTTCAGTCAAACTTCACATTATAATACTGGCAGTTCGCTAATACAATTACTGTGCAGTTAAGTAAAACCGTGGCACTGCTGTGCGGTTAGGTGCTGATACACACTGCATGGGTAATTACACAGGAACGATAGCGGGAAGGCTGATCCCGGGACTAGGTATCAAGTTGTCAATAGTTATTGATAACTTTATTCAGATCAATAAGAAAATGTGCTCATTAATATTTTCCATTTAACAAATTATTTTTAAAATAGCTGCTCATGTTCCTTTTTATGTCTGGCTTGTTGATGCGGAGTTGTGCACCCTGGACTCGCTCCCGGAGGCAGAGTGAGGAGAGGGAGAGCTTTAGCGGCAGACGCGGGCTGACGGCAGACCGAGGAGGTTTGAAGACCATCTGATTTAAGCTGGACATGGAATGCTGCTGCTGCCAGTTCACACTCAGGCTGGACTTTGACTTGTTTCTTCATAATGGCCAAGGCCAAAATTGCCAACGCTCCCGCATCTTTAATTAGAGGTAATTCCATTGCTTACATGTGGTGATGCAATCATTAATTACCTGTTCTCCCCTTTACCATGTTTCCACGTATAATGCAGGTGACAATAAGCAAGTATCTGGGTCTCACTGCCAGTCAGAGCTCCCATTGATCAGACCAACATACCTTGTACTCATTCAGATATTAACATTACACAGTCTAACACTGGAATCTCAATTTTCCATACCCTGAAAACGCATCATTTAGAAAGTAGTACTTTTCAGAGCTATGCATGACCTTCTGTGTTTGAGATAACAGAACAGATAACAGAGTTGTGAGTGCCGTGTGAGCAGTGTAGGACCGTATTCCAGTGTGCATATACCCCATTCACCCAGCCGCTGCTGTTGAATAGCAAACCCACATACCACAGGCGCAATGATGCCGAAAATGGCCTCCCCTTACGGATAACCCAGGAGTTCCCAGCCCACCAGCTGACACGTCCGCACCAGACGGACGTAAACCCCACCTGCTCCACCCTGTGCAGGGCAGCAAAGCTCCTCTGCATTTAGCACACCTGCAGGTCTCTCTGAGCACCTGCTCCAATCTGGACCATCGTCTGTCCTGCTGCCTGCCTGTAGCGGAAACCGTCACCACGGGAACACCAGCTACAGCTCCTCTACAGGCTCACAGCAGCAACAGGAAATCCCTCTGCTCTCTGTCACAGGTGGTGCTCACCGCTATTGTGATGTCACAGTAGATCTGTGTTCCCTGCTACTGTGATGTCACAGCAGGTCCATGTTCTCTGCTATTGCGATGTGTTCTCTGCTACTGTAGCATCGCAGCGGGTCCATGTTCCCCATCATTGTGATGTCACAGCAGGTCCGTGTTCCCCATCATTGTGATGTCACAGCAGGTCCGTGTTCTCTGCTACTGTAGCATCGCAGCGGGTCCGTGTTCCCCATCATTGTGATGTCACAGCGGGTCCATGTTCCCCATCATTGTGATGTCACAGCAGGTCCGTGTTCTCTGCTACTGTAGCATCGCAGCGGGTCCATGTTCCCCATCATTGTGATGTCACAGCAGGTCCGTGTTCCCAGTACACTTTAGGCCAGCCTCAGCGACCACCATTTCCCAACACCCTCGCGGGCAGCGCTCCCAGTTTGGTTCTGAAAACCTTCCTTCCCTGATAAATTTTGTCTTCTACAATAAAACAGGCTGGGTCATCAC
>NC_050599.1:1068329-1215829 GCF_013368585.1 Megalops cyprinoides
ATTTACATCAGACTCAGCGTGAGAGATGAGACTGTTAATCCAAATCAGCACGGAGCCTTACTCCCCCCCCCATCCCCCCGCCCGCAGACGTGCCCTTGCTTGGGAGGCGGAGCTCTGCCACCCGGCAGCAGAGGAGGCTCATGGGACGGAGTGTCGATACTGACCCATCACACGGCTCTCCGCATCCCCCCACAGGGAGGGCAGCTTCCCGGGGTGAAGCAGGGTCGAGGCAGTCGCAGTTTTTATCTTTTTTTTTTTCTTACGTCACCACAGCGTTGTGATAACGCTCCTGACGTCTTCACTGAGAATCCGGCTCCTGCCTTTAGCCGATCAGTGTGCACATGTCTGCAAGATTCCACAGCACAACAGAATGAATTCATGAATGAATTAACTTCCAGGTTTCCTCAGTTGATTACACGCAGTTCTTGAAATAAATTCTTATGTTTTTGAAACTATGAATGTTTTGTTTTTTCATTCTTTCAGTTTTTTTCTTCCCTTTCCTTTCCTCTTCAGCATGTCCTGTACAAGACATTCTAACATGGTGTATATCTACGAACATTTGATTGTCCTCTTTGAACTGTTTTTGAATATCTCTTAGTCGAAACACACTGTTCACCTGTAACTTATTTCATTCAAGCTGAAACTCTGGCAGATAAGTGAACAGTTTTGAAATTTGAGTTTGTACAAGTGTAGTGCAAATGAGGGCAATTGTTAATCAGAGTTTAGTATTTGCAGCTTTTTCATATTTGCAATCATATGTTTCCAATATGAACACAGATTTCCCGCTGAAAACTGTGCTTTAAGGTAGAGCTATGTGTGTTTTGCAGAAGAATGAACTGGAACAGTGATATGAGTGAATACCGGTAAAATGTGCTTAGAGTTCTGCAGAAGTGGTTTAAAATTTTGATACATGAGATTCAGCTTCTGATCACAGAGTGTACACTCGCAGTGTGTAAACATTTGAGAAAGACTAAGATGAGTGGTCTTTGTGTGTCAGTGTCTGTTCTAAGTGAATGAATAAATACTGCTGAATTACTACAATCAGGAAATTTAGCTGCACAATTATCCTACCTGTATGTATTTACAACAAGTATAATGTCAATAAATACATGAAAAACATTGAAAACAATCGTCTCTTTATCTTCAGGTCCGGTTGGCCATAAAGGTTTGAGCTGCTCAGTGCAGTGTTTTCTAAAGACACCAGCTTTATGTGAATTGTGTGCCTCCCAGCTACTTTCACTGGCATAAATACGTTTTAGCCCTAGTTCTGTTGATTAAGAATACATATAAATGTTGTCCTGAGGAAAACGTCTTTCCCCGAAGTGTCCATTGTTCTACAAAATGCAGAAAATTCAGCTCATTGGCTGAAAACCTCAGCAACCTTCCTCCCTGAACGTGTCTGCCAATATGGAAGAAAGATCTGTAAACACCTTCTGCGGTAACAGCAAGAGGACTGCAGAGATTAATGAGCCATTACTATCTAATCTATCTTTCATTAAAACTTCTGAAAACACACAGGCAAACATGCACCGATACTCTCCCTCTCTCTCCCTCTCTCTCTCTCTCTCTTACACGCACACACACATGCACGTAAACGCACGCACGCACACACGCATGCACGCACGCACGCACACACATACATCACTTAAACCTTTGTGTCTAATAAGGAGGGGGGCTGTGACTCCTTGCTCCCCCGTCAGGGACATGGTGTGAAATGTGTGAGACAGAGGGGGTTTTTCTCTGACTTTCCCTTGATTAGCAGAGGTCTGATGGGGGCTTGGAAGGTGGGGATTTTTTGAGGTCAAGGAGTGGGCAGCAGTGAGGCAGAGGAGCAGTACGGTAACAGCAAGGAGCGTAGCGGTAAGGAGCAGAGCTCGTAACCGAAAGGTCGCTGGTCTGAGTCCCCTCTGGGGCACTGCTGCTGTGCCCTTAGGCAAGATACTTAACCTAGAATTGCCTCTGTATATATCCAGCCGTATTTACATTTTACATTTATTCATTTGGCAGACGCTTTTATCCAAAGCGACTTACATAGGTTACAGTTCTTTTTACAATGTTATCCATTTATACAGCTGGATATTTACTGAGGCAATTGTGGGTTAAGTACCTTGCCCAAGGGTACAGCAGCAGTGTCCCAGGGGGGAATCGAACCAGCAACCTTTCGGTTACGAGTCCTGCTCCTTATCCACTATGCTACACTGCCGCCTATAAATGGATAACATGAAAAAAAGTAACCTATATAAGCCACGCCGGGTAAGAGTATCTGTTAAATGACAATATTGTCATGTAACGTAATGAGGACAAAAGGATTTATAGCAAAAACAATAAAAAAACATGATGGATGGATTTGGACCATGATGTGTCAGCAGGAGTGGAGATCCCATCCCCTCAGAGCTTGGCCCAGGCATCCATATTTCACACACAGCATCACACAAGGGCACCGTGTGTACAGGTGTACAGGTGTGTGGCTGCCTCCACAATGCAAGGCTCATCCACACAGCAGAGACGGGCTGTGTTGAAAACACGGGCAGAGATGATCCCATTCTGAAGCTCTAGAGGAGGAGACCGCACTGCTGAGAGGCTTGCAGGGGACGGAGCAGACCACCGGATCTGCGAGAGGAAGCTGAAGGGGATTGTGGGAAAAACATGAGGAGATCTGGGAGATCAGATGAGGTGCAGGGCTTGGAAGAGATTCTGTTCAGCCCACAGAGGTGCTGGAATGAAGTTAATCCAGATCCAGGTAATTTCTTGCAAGACTTTCTCTCCTCTTTCACCTCTTTCACCTCTTTCTCTCTTCCCTTTGCTCTCTTTATGCCTGACTCCCTTCATCCCCCCCCCCCCCCCCCCACACAACACAGTAAGACAATGTTTGCGAAAGCTGGGGTGTCAGAAAAAAAAAACCCACAATTAACATATTTATAAAAAGTATCTTTGAAAGCTTTAATAAGACACAACAAAAAGATGCAATTTATCATAACAATGTGTAATGTAAAGTGTGGATAATAGTAATAATTTGAATGCATGTGTAATATTTGTCTGATACATACATACACACTGGTAGTTACTGTTTTGCTCTGCAATGGCAAACTGCCATAGATTCAGCAGATAGAGGAGAGAACACAGAGTTCCTCTCCCTCTCTCTCTCTGCCTCTCTCTCTCTCTCTCTCCCTCTTTCTCTCTTTCTCTCCCTCTCTCTCTCTCTGTCTCTCCTACTCTCTCACCCTCTCCCCCCACTCCCTCCTGCTTTCTCTCTCTCTCCCTCTCTCTGTCTCTCTTTCCCTCTCTCTCCCTCTCTACCCCAGATCCCCCTCTCCCTCCTGCATATCTCAGCGTGAGTGGCAGGGACGGTGAGGCGTGCGCTGAATGGCAAATCACAGACGCCTGCAAAGCCTGGGATTTCAGCTCTCCTGCACAAGCAAAGAAATCCCCACACTGTCTGTCAACACCCTGCACCGAGGCAGAGACACACACACAGAAACAGCAGCACAGACACCACACCAAGACACACACATACACACTCTCTCTCTCTCACACACACACACACACACAGAAACAGCAGCACAGACACCACACAGAGGTGCACACACACACACACACACACACACACACACACACACACACACACACACAAACAAACACAAACACACACACACACACACACACACACAAACACACACACACACAGACACAAACAAACACACACAAACACACACACACACACACAGGGGAGAAACAGTGTATGAAACCATGCAGGTTACAGTTCTGCTGGCCCAGGAGAAATCCGCCACACCCTGCTGGATGCTGACCAGGTATGACCTCCCCTAAAAGTATGGATGCACAGTTTTCCATGTTTTTAATCACCTTTTTAAATTAGACTCGTCAAGTCGCTAAGATCATTCCTGCAGCTCCTGGAGACAGGAACAACTGATCCTGAAACGAATGTGCTGAAGGGTGTCAAGCCACTAGTGAAATCTATACCGCAGCTCACTGCTGTGAGACACATCAGTGGATCAGAGCAGGGCTGTTTGTAAGGCAAAAGTCAGAGACACACTGTTTCAAACGGAGGGAAACAGAGTGTTACTTTGAATATTGAGTTTGACTTTAATAAACAACCACCAAGGTGGGTCTGTCTCACACAACAGTGGCACTCAGTGGGAGTCCGTTTTCGGTTTTCTGGAAAATGAAAATGGAAACTCTGGGATAAAAACCATCCCTGAGCGTCTCTGAGATCAAGCCTCGGTTTCCCTGAATGACTTCTGGCCTGTTGTGGAAACTGGGTCAGGACTCGGCCTTCCTGGCTCCCGCTCTCACTCCTGCAGATGGCAATAGGTGAATGTCTCTGGCCAAGCGACCAGTTAGAGTGAAAAGCATGTCTATTGTGTCCGCCAGTACAAATTCTGGTGAGAAGTCAAACAGCTCGTCCGTTATTCCTTTTGATCGGAAGACTGCGCACGAGCATCGTGCCCGGCTCTGTTGTAATTTCTCAGTGATTTTTTTACAGCATCACTTGATTTGCCTGTATTGCCAGTCTGCACAGACATCAGTGTCACGACCCTCTCCATTTGTAAAGGATGTAGGTTTATCCTGTGCTCCAGACCAGCCCCTCTCCCTTTCACCGAGGCACCCTCGATCTGAACATTTCCTAACATCACTGAGGGGAGAAGGCAGTGGGTCACAGCGAGCTCTCTGGGGTAACCACCACCCTCACTCAGCGTCTGACAACAATGGCATTCTATGACGTAAGTGTTCATGTCATATATTCAACATAGCAATCAACAACAGGCAAATTATTTGAAAATATAGTTAGCTATTTTGGCCAGCTAACTATTATACTGGCAGGTACCAAGACAAGTAGCCAGCTAGCAAAGCAAAAAGCGGGAAATTTTCAGATTGGCAGCTTTATGGAGATTATTCTAAACAAATACAGTTTAGTCATTTTTAAAGAGAGTAAACTTTATTACGTATTTGTTCTTGGCTTTTGTCACTTACTGTATCCCTATATTTTCTATAATATATAATTGTTTGAAATCCAGAGTCCAGAATTTATTTGTGTGTGTGTGTGTGTGTGTGTGTATGTATAAAGGAAAATGCTAATGGTTTTGAGACTAATGTAAATGTGATTATATGTACGTTATATCCAAGATGTGATATATAGTATATCATAATGCATAAATATACCCTAACCCATAGACTGAAGGGTTGAAAAAGCAATAATTATACAAAGTCTGAACAGACAGGAAAATGTGTTTCATTGTCCAAATGGCACCGTACATTCAGCACAGAACTGCGTTTGTGGAAAGCAGAGCGGTCGCTCGCTCGGAGCCGCGCACAGCCGCCGCTCCGCACACAGCGCTTCAGTCTGCCGGTAAATATGGATGAGGACCGAGAGAACAGCAGCCCGACACAAAGAGAATGCCGGGAATGTAAACACAGAGGGGATTGTGGGAAAGCGCGGCAGACGTCTTCATTCTGTTATCTTCCTCCCATATGTTTGCCCCGGGGAGATTCAGTTCGCCGTAATTGACTTTCCTCCAAGCAGCCGGAGCTGGAGGCAAAAGTTACGTCCACTCGCGTCTGCTCGGGCTCTGATAAAACAATTAAACACTTCTGCAGATCCCCGCAGCGGCGGCGGCAAGGCGCGGATGCCGCTCTGCGCTCTCGGCAGCCTTATCTGCACCGGTGCGTGTCCGCGCTGCCGAGCTCCGCGCCGCTCCGCTGCCGGTGAGACAGAGGAGGTGACCTACATAGCGATTTCCTCCTCAGCCCCTCTCCGCCTCCCCTCGCCGGCTCACCCCGCCCCGGCTCCGCGCCGCAGCTGTCTTTTGCATTTCAAGGGCCGATGAATAATTGACAGGCCCCCGCTCGACACGGCAGCCTTCGATGACATTAAAATACTGAAGCAGTTTTCGCGACAATCAGTATTCAGGCAATTAAAGCCTCTGCCGGTGCCCAGCCTCGCACCCGCACCCTGGGCTCCCCGTCGCTATAGGTGACGCTAGCCGGATTTCCACATCCCGAAAACTGCAGCAAATGCAGCCGGAGGTGTCAGCTTACAGTAGCCTGCCTCCCTGACAGCTAATTGGGAATGTTCAGGACTACATTACATACGATGCATGATCTCCTTCCATAGGCTGCGAGCTGTGTGCTGTTTTTGTTTTGCTCTGGGAGGTGCAGACGTGTTGCGGAGAGGAGACCGTTGAGACGGAGTGAAGCTCTACATTTGCGATGTCGCCGTGTCTCACACACTGCACACACGCACACTGCTGTGGTTTCACGATGAGAACCACGCACACACTCGCATCTATACGACAGACATCTGCAAGCGTAACATTCTCTCCCTGTTTGCAATTTAACAGAAGGGTAACTGCACATATTTCTGATACTTCTATTCTATAGCATGTATTCTGATACATAATCTCTTAATTACTCTCACACACCTACATTGACTTCTTCATTCAATTTGCCCTGAAAGCCTGACATTCCTTTGAGCATAAAACATGAGAGCGGGACACAGCAGACCTGCAGTGCCTTCTGTCTGGGTCTGCCTCGGGTATGCTGTGCTACCTGCTGCTTACAAACATAAGAGTAAAGACCTCATTCAGTCCCGGAGAGTGACAAATTTAAGCAAGTGATATTTTATCTTTTTAAACACATTTTTAATTTCTTTCAGCTCAGCCTAATTCGCTGTGACGCTGTCCCCTCTCCGAATCCCCACAGAAACATCAGTGACTGACAGGTGCCAGTCTGCAGTGATGCCTGACGCGGCACCATTGGGGTGAGCGTGCACTCAGCGCTGTGGCACCAGCACTCTCTTTCCTGCAGATATCTCTTTCCCCCAAAACCCGACCAAACATCCTTTCCAAAGTGAACTGCAAAACATTCCTGTGAAGCATCAGAGATTGATACCATTTCAGTGTGGTTAGAGTGATACCGGCTCAGTGTGCTTAGAGGGATACCAGCTCAGTGTGCTTAGAGGGATACCGGCTCAGTGTGGTTAGAGGGATACCGGCTCAGTGTGGTTAGAGTGATACCGGCTCAGTGTGGTTAGAGGGATACCGGCTCAGTGTGGTTAGAGGGATACCGGCTCAGTGTGGTTAGAGGGATACCGGCTCAGTGTGGTTAGAGGGATACCGGCTCAGTGTGGTTAGGACTCTGGACTGATGTGCAGGTTTGGTGCTGCTGTTGCACCTCTGAGCTCTGTGTTACTGACTCAGAATGGCTGTAATGAATGATGTGTAAATAATGAAACCTGTAATGGATAATGGGATCATATGGGAAATGTAAATCAGATAAGCTTCTCTGGCGGGTAAATAAGTGACAATATCGCACTGCACACATGATCAGACAGCTCCGAATCCCTGCAGACCGCCCATATCGCACTTTATCACACTGATATCATCCCGCCGCAGAACGGCTGACAGCTATACGAAGCCCCACTGCAGGTTCATTCAAGGTGGGTCTTTTGTTTTTCCTTGCTTCATATGTACAATGTGTACTTATCACACCCAAAGGTTACGTTCAAAAGACATTAATAAACTATTAATTCAAATCTAATTGAATTAATTTCATCTTCATTCAAATGCAATTCAGACTTTGCCCTAAAGGAGGGTACATACCAAGCCCAAGGAGTACTCTATTTCCATTTCAACATCACAAACATGCACACACACACACACACACGCACACACATACGCACACACACCATATAAAATTAATAATATATAAATACATGAAAGAACTTCAGTTGTTTTGAAGAACCCCACACGAAGCAGCACCTCACATTTGGCATGTCACTGATATTCTGGTAAATTCATATCCAGTAAATGGAGCAGACTGTAAGAACGGGATTGCCTTTCTTGTTTCGGCTTGGAAGGGCGAGCCATAACAAGCACAGGTAGCCAACGTAGGGAGACAAGGAGAGGTGTGACAGGATTTTGGTTGGGTGTAGATCACCAGAGCTGATGAGTTTTGAATAAACTGTACGGAGAACAGGACTGCAGCGACCAGGAGCAGGAGCTGTGTTAAGCTGGTATTAAGAAACGGATCAATTAAACAGATATTACAGTGTGGGAATCTGCAGCTCCATGTCACTGTTGCTGCGTTATCTGGGAAGGACAGGTTGTTATCCTGCTCCACTCCCAGGTTCATGGCAGGCTGACACGCTGACACAATCATGTTGTCCAGGTAGGGTCTGAGGAGGACAGGTCTCTGATGGAGTCACGTCACCCGATGCTCAGAGAGGCGTGGGGAACCGTTTGAGGGCAGTGCCTGAAATGCTGAGTTTAGCCAGGGTTGCTAAGACGGCCGGATGATCGATGAGGTCGACGGAGATCGGTCGAGGGAATCGAGAAGAGCACAGAAGCAGCTTCAGTGACAGAGAGAGAGGAGCAGCTGAAGGTAGCGCTGAGTGACCCCATTTGAAACCAGAGTGTTTAGTATCAAGTACATCATCTCAAGCCAGGAAGTGTGAAATCTGGTTGCATCCATTCCAGGGTTTTTAAGAGAACAGAGATGAGAGACCAGGCTATAATTTTGAACCATCAAGGGGTCCAAGGTTGAGCTCTTCACATAAGCCCAGGGATGGGGTGACTCAGCAAAGAGGGGCAGGTATGGTGTTTTCCCTGCAGGTTCACAGCAGAACCTTGCTCTTCCTGTTAGATGTCAGAGGTGCTGGAGATTACAGTGACTGAAACAGCTCCATGTCACCTTCATCCACCTCTCAGATCACTGATAATCACTCAGAAACTCTGACTATAAATGAGTGTTGGTAACAATATACATAAACCCAAAGGGTATGTGAGGTTCTAAACTTTCCGATCCCAGCTGACCATCTTTTCCACTCTCAGCACAAATTGCTGTTGACCGTTTGAGAAACCAATCACCTCTCCCGGACGGATTTATTGTCAGCAATGTGTCACGCATTCCTTCACTGGCCCGCAGGTAACCACGGTAACACCCGGCAGAGTGTTTGCGTCTCGGGTCGCAGACGGTGCCTGGAGGCCTGCCCTCAGACACAGGGCCTGTCCCTGTCCCTCTCCCTCCCCGAGCACACAGAGACAGCAGACCCTGGGGGGGGGGTCTCAGACGCCCCCCCCCCCCCCCTCTCTGCAGCGCTGGCTCTCCCCGTTCTGAGGGGATAGACTGGATCTCCTCAACCGCATGCCTGCCTTGCTGTTTCCATGACAACCGCTGAGCACAAAAATCAGTCGGTCGCCCATCAAACCCGCGGTGGGGAGGCGAATGCGTTCGGCGGCGGTTAAATTCTCTCACACGGCTTTGTGCTGAGAGGCGGTGCAGACTTGGGCTCGGGACATGGGGGGGTGGGGGGGTGAGGGGGGGGGTCATGGATGGAGAGATCAGGACTGCCACCGTGACCAGAGAGCGCAGTCTCACCGATCTCACAGCTGCATTACTCACAAACAACCGCATTACCTAACGAACAAAACCCCGAAATGCCTCATCAGGCACGCAGACTAATTTCACAGGTTTGGCTGGCGCTCAGTGGATTTGCTCCTGATACAGAGGGCTGAGAGGCAGTGTGAGCCGCTCATGCTGTCCCTGCGTCTCCAAGCCACTGCTGGACGGATCAGCCACCCACGTGCGTGGCTGGGTCTCTGAGATGCGGCCGCGATCAGCGCAGTTTCTCAGCAGAACAGAGGCCGCCTCCTTCTCAGCTCTCATTACCTCTCTGATCCAGGAGCAGCCAGCGGGAGCTGTGCAGGCCCCAGCCTCCACCGCTCGCACCTGTACTCTCTGCGGAAACCTTCAGCCATTTCGGCTCCTGACTGAGAGCCGTGATGTAGTAATTACAGCTGCCATCAATCATTCCCGAGTGCCCTGCAGAGAAGGTTTTTTCCACATGCAGCCAGCTGCGCTGTCTCAGTCATATTTAAAGGGCCAGATACCCTTTATAGCTCCCGTTACACCACCATCCAAAGAAAAGGACACATTAAACACTCTCAGTCTCTGCTCTGGTCCCTAGAATATCACGCAGCACTACAGCCCGATCGTAATGTACCTGTGATATTAAGAGGCTTGCAGGCTGGCCTGACGTCCACCAACAGACCACAGACACACTGACATTGGGCTGCTGAGTCCTTCTCATCACCACATGGGGGCTTGTGTCTGTAGCCGTTTCAGGTTGACAGTTGGCTCTCAGTCTGTGTGCCCTGCAATCCAACAAAATCTGACAGAGCATGACGTCACTGTCCTGCCAGCAGCTCCAGCTCCAGGCCGGTGGGGGACGCGAGGTCATGTGCAAGTTCCTTAAGGGTTCTGCATGTGACATCACCGCTCTAGATGACGCCATTTGGGACGTCCATTTTAAAAAGCTTTACGACTTAGGCTTCATCTGGCTGACAGAGAGCTGATTTTATTTAACCAATATTTTACTGTGAGATGAGTCTGAAAATGAATGGTAATTCTGTACCGGCTGCAAAAATAAGCAGGAGGAAGCAGCTGGGGTATTGTTTTATTGATTTCCTGTCAGGTGAAGGAGGGGAGAGTTGTAGGCCAAAGCTGTTTACAGTGGACTGGTCTCAGGCAGCTGTCTGGCCAGCCCTGGTCCTGGTCCTCTCTCCTCACTGCCCTCCTTGCGTGTGCCATCAGCCCCTGTAACTCAGCTGGTCCGCAAGCTCCCAAATTCTCCCATGTTGCTTCCGTTTCAATATGCTGGTGTTACTCTACAGACAAGGGAGAGGACAAGGGAACAGCTCCCCCCCAATCTATCAGACCCATCCAATCAGACCCTACACACCAGCCAGGCCCCTCCTCTCTGCAACTTCAGGACACCTTGGCTCTCCTACTGAAGTACAGCTCACCATCCCTTATTTATGTAAGCGTACTATAGAGCATAGTATATTGTACCTTTGCCTCAAAGCATGCACACACTTCTTGTCATGGCACAGAGTAAGGGGCTGCCTTGTGTTCAGACGTGATCAGATGTGTCCTGTATAAGCCTTATTTCATGCAAATTTACTTTGTCCTATTTCCTTGAAAGCCACTCTGGATAATGTCTTTTGACAAAATATAATGACAGGCCAGTCAGAAATATATTTACAGTAATTCTTATTAAAGTACATGCCAAATAAACATGATCATGCCACCTTTATTTATATGTTATGTATGATATTTATAATGTTAGCCCCATAGCTACCTAAATACTTGAATATTTCTAACAATGGCTGTCAGTGTGTATACATCACTTTGCCTGGAACTTGGAGAAGCCCATCCTTCACATAACCTCACTGAAACTATGTGCAGGTATGAGGACTTCCTGACTTCAGTAAGAGACCTGTTAAGTCTGTGTATGGGGTCATTACAGATAAACCCCAGTTTGGGCTGAGACAGGCATTCATGGTGCTGGTTCTCCCATCTGCCAGGTTGGACTCCATCCCAAAGGCAGTCCTAAGGCTTTAATGAAGTGGCCTCTTTGTGACATGCTTTGAGTGGCCATCAGCTCGGGTAAGTGCTTGCAGGGGAGTGAATACGAGACGCACCCTTTTGGGACACAGTTAATGAAGTGATCATTCAGAGCGGTGCTACTTTATCCATCACTGCCAGGCAGAATTGGGGTTTTGCTTGATATCTGCAGCCACGGCTGCTTTTGCATTCATATTCTGCTCATTTGCCCACACACACGCGCACACACACATGCGCACACACACACACATGCGCGCACACACACATGCGCGCGCGCACACACGCGCGTGCGCACACACGCGCGTGCGCACAAACACACACACTCACACTTATAGGAGGTGGACAAAACGATGGAGCCAACAAATGAAGGACTCATATTTTGAAGTAATTAAATCACAATTAAAACTCTACATGTTTCATACGAATATCACTACTAATTAACAATGTTTCTGCTGTAAATGAATATTTAAAATCAACTCCTTAATCTGCATGATTCTAAAGCAACATGAAAGATCTAACAGATCTTGAAAGAGGTCAAAATAATTGATGCTCAAATTGCAGGTGCGTCAGTCATAGAAATTGTAAAATTATTTCATTTGTTCAGTGTCAAAAATCTGCTAAATGACAATAACATAATGTCAAGCAAGGTCAGCTTCATGGATAAAACTGAATGAAGTTCCATCATTTTGTTCAGTTACTTATATTATACAGCACACACCGGCGTGAACGTCTGCTCGTCAGACATCATCGTCCACGTACAAAATCCCCATTGTTTTCAGCAGTTTTAGCACCTTCTTCCCACTCACAGCGAACGGCGACGCTGCCTCAGAGAAAGCAGACCTCATTGCAAATTTCACCCTTTAAAACTGGTGGTGTTTATGTATGCTTTTCCTGGTCTCCATCAGCCACAATGCGCATGCAATCCCTCAGAAAATATGGCCCTCGGGGTGCTGTGTTATTACCATTCTGTTTAATTGGCTAGCTGACTGAATGCTGGTGTACATGTTAAAATTCCTGACTATCTTTAGCAAGCGCACTGCTAGTTAACCTAACACTCTTTATGACATGGCTACCGGAGACCACCTCAGTGCTAATGACTTCAGAGCCATACTGTTCTGCCCACTGGTCACTGATGCAGCCCTGGAAGCTGATAAATCACTTCCTGAATGTCCAGGACACAAATTACCCGTTTTTTATTGAGTTGCCGGCTTATTTGTTTTTCTCCACACATCCTGCCTTCATTGTTTGTAGAGGTAGCGGTTTATGGATGGCTGATATAAACCCTAACGCTCTGGCCACATCCTGAAGTATAATTCCACCACAGGTACAACGGTCAGAACCCACAAAGAACGGTTATATCATTTTTTTTTTTCTGAATGCGTTTGGTCATCTCTCCGCTGCTCAGGAATGGCCAGTTCCACTGAACATGCCCAGGGACCAGACACTGCAAACCAGTAAACACATCTGTTTGCAGGTTGTTGCTTTAATAAATCCTTCATTTTCCTCATGCATTTTTGGCTGGCCGCATCCTCATTTGTATTTTCTGCAATGTTCCATGGCTATCTTGTTTCTTTTTGCTACAGGAAACACTAACAGCTTACAGAATACAGATGATATTTGTTTTTGATAAACGTTACACTTTAATGGTTCGGTGTTTAAGCCCCTGACTGCTCTTGAAGTCCTGCTCTGAAAAGAAATTGGAAAAATATGTAACCAGCCTGATATCCACTTGCAGTTTTGAGATGCACAAAAGAAGCACTATTACTACTTATAGGACCTGACCACTGTGATCTGAGGGGTAAGCAAATGGTACAGTTCCAGCATATGTCCACAAATTACAGGAAATTTATGATAAACTCAAAAGTCCAATTTAAATAGCTCAATGGGAGCTAAAATTGTAACCTTTGTACCAACCTTAATAAATGAATATCTTGCTCACTAGGTAGAGTTAACGATTGTTACCTCAGAGTCAACAGCCATCATTATTAATTTACAATGTTATTTACTAGCAGAAGAAACCCTGCTACCCACAGGTGTGTGATGCTCCCCTGTTTAAAACGCTATGAATTCAGGTGAGGAGCAGGCTCCAGCCCACACCCCCGGTCACGCGCCCTGCGCCCCACACCGCCGCTCGGCAGAGCACTCCCGCGTCCTGTCTCTCCGCGGGCTCCAGCCCACCCCCCCGGTCACGCGCCCCACACCCCACACACGGCCCGTCTCTCCCCGGGGACAGCACCAGCACAGCGAGGGCGTGTGACTGACACGCAGAGAGAACATTCCCCGTGACAGGAGCAGTGAACCCCTGAACCCGCGCTCAGAGAGCACCCTCCCCGCTAACCGCGCAAACAAACCCAGCGCGTTTTCATCCCGACACTGAGAGACAGCGCGGCACCGCAGGCTGGCTCCTTTAATGCCTGCGTGAGACACACACTCCTTCCTGAAACCGCGCGCTGCACACGGAGTCCCCAGACTCTCCATCCGCCCAGCGCTCTAAAAAAGACTGTGTGCACACTCGAGTCAGTCATTCTGCTCCCATTCTGCTGCTGTGCTGTGAGAGTGTGTGTGTGTGTGTGTGTGTGTGTGTGTGTGAGGAAGCGGGGCGTGTGGGGAGAGATAGCTCTGGAATGCGAGTGTGTGCGCACGTGTGTGTGTGTCTGTGTGTCGAGACAGGGGGCATACGGGGATAGTGAGTGCAGATTATCATTCTCCTCAGCGGAGGAGGAATCTCGCCATACCATAAGCCCATCCCTTCCTATGCGAGCACTCCCTTTCCAATGGGCACAGCGCCCCCAACAGGCCACACTGCTCCTGGCTGCGCAGATCCTGGTCAGCAAAAGCACCTCTTTAATTAGTCATTTCTAAAAGGGCCTTAATCTCTCTCAGCTGTGTTCCTGTTAGCATGACGCCATTGCAGTGGGAGTCGGGGGGTGTCTTCCTCAAGACTTGGGCCAGTTCTGAAATAGCATCTGCTCCTTAAGAGAAGGGAACAGCCTTTATTGGGGTTATAAATCCAGACCTGATGCTGGGACGGCTTTAACTGCCCTTCCAAGGTGCTTGATGTCATTGGCCTTATAGCACTGCACACACACACACAGACACGCGCACACACGTAAAAATGGACATACCCACACACGCGCACACACACATTTATTCCACATGATCAACTCCAGTCTGAACATAGTGTATTGACTAAATTGAGATTTACAAAGCTGTCCATCTAGTAATATAAATTCAATCTTATAAGGAATTTCTTTAATGGTTTCAGTTATTCTCATTAAATAAAAGTAATGAGCATATGACCTTGGATTCTGTAGGTTAGTTTTGGTGGTATGCGACCATGATGCATCTGTGTAGAATTATAAATGTAGCATGTGTCAGATATATGCCTGTTCTTTTGTTTTCAGGGCAGCTCAGTGTGAAAATACATATTTTGTCATTTTAACAGAGTTGTTTCTAGATTAGCACTAAATAGTGTTTATGCTGGATGCCCCGTGTTTATCTGAAGCAGGTCTGCATGTGACCACAGTCAGTAGGTTCTCTAAAATCGTAGATCATTTGAATGGCTATTGGTACTGTGCAGTCAAGGATTAATCACATATCACCAGTAAATGCGTGAATTTTAACGCGCATCTGAAGATTGACTGTCTGTCCCACAGAGGTCCGTCCATCATTACAGAGAGTATCGATTGACCTACATATCGCAGCCAGCCTCCTCTCCGTCTCGGGTTGCCATCGATTGGGCTCTGTCCCCTCGGAGGCCAGACGCACTGAGAATCCCCCCATCTTCCCCAACACCTCCTCTGAGGTGCTCCCAGCGACCCTGCCCCTTAATGGGGGATTATGTGGCCTTGTCTGGGACAGACACAGGTGCATCAAAGCGTGCTTTCACAGGGAGACTCCACAGCACCATGTCATAGCTGATCTGTTTAATCAGCAGCTCAGGATCACTTATTAAGCCTTTCATGCACTGTTTTCTTCTCTACCTGTGCATTTGCTGCAGCAGTTTAGGTTAGGCAACTTATTCACGAATTCAAAAGCATCCCCCCAGACCAGAACCAAGCCCTGACCCTGCTTCATGGTACTGCTCACCGTGCTGCCACAGATGTTCAGGTACATTTTGTGCTCCTCACTCCTGGTAGGCACACACCTGTATCAGGTACATCCTGTGGGTAAATGAGCAGATGCTGCCCATGCTGAAACTCTGCCCGTCCTGTCTCCTTGGTGAGGGGATGAGAGGGCAGGATGGGGCGGCCCCTCCTCTTCCCCCTCCTCCTCCTCCTCCTCTTCCTCCTCTTCATCTTCCTCCTCCTCCTTTTTCACCTCACAGCAGCAGGTGTGATCTTCATCTTCATTCCGCCATGGAAATGACCCTGTCTGCCAATTTGCCCTAACGAGAGGGCGGTGCCCCACACACTGGGTGGAGCCTCTTGGACGTTTTGGTTTGTTGAACGGGACAAAGGCAAAGCAATCAGCCACTCTCCCTCTGCCCACAGGAAGTCGCTCTGAATGATCAACACATGCCGGGATCTCTGATACCCAATCAACAGCTGCCGGGATGCGCGCCGTTTGGGAGCAGCTCTGAGAGGCTGCGGTTGCTGGCATTTATGCTGCTGATGATGCGAGGTGAGTGAGAGGAGGCTCAGGACAGCCGGGCACTGCGGACACAGGGGCTGCTGCTGCACCATCTGAGCACGGTCAGCACGGAGGTCAGCTGGAGGGGGGGGGGCTCTGTGCTCTCCGGAGAGCGAGCTCACCACTGCACCCCTGCTCAGCGTGCCAGGTGAGAAAGGTGCCAGGTGAGCTGAGCAGAGTGGAGCGATGACCCTGCAGACTCTGCACCTGCAAACCAAGCCGCCCAACAACATGACGTGGTGACAAGGCTGCCACTCACACAGTCCCACATTTTTCTCGAAACCTGAAGCAGGCACTGAACGATGGCCCAATGGTAAAACATTAACAATGACAAATCATTAAATATTAATGTGATTTTTTTCACCTATTTTTATGGAGGAATATTCCCCATGTAACCATTCCTCAGCTCGGCAGGATGGGGGTCCGTCAATCATTTCAAAACAAATACAGTGAAAGACAGTCAGCCCTGATATACCCCACTGTATGTGAGATGGCTTCAGACAGAGAGAGAGAGAAACAGAAAGACAAAGAGGAAAGAGAGAGAAAGAGAGCGAAAGATACAGAGAGAAAGGGTAGATGGAAAGAGCAAGAAATAGAGAGACAGAGGTGAGAGAAAATGATAGAGAGAAGGTTTAAATCGATAGCAGGCCACGTTGCCGTGGGCTCTGTTGTCAAGGTGACTGAGCAGCTCCAGGGTCTGTGGGCTGATTGATGGGTGCTGGGAGGATTCCGGACTGTTCTATGCGCATCCTCCACACTGCAGCAGGTGCTGTCACTGTACTGTACAGGGAGGGCCACGTACGCCAGACTGCTGCAGGTAACAGGGATTAAGAATGTAAATAGCCATATCTCATCTGAATTTAGAATGGAAACAAATGGTTTCCAAAGCTAGCTCTTCTGATCGCGTAATTACAGCATGTTGCTAAAATACTTCCTCACTGGCATGGAAAGGTGACCTCAGAGACGCACCTGTGAAACACGAAATTTTCCAGATGAACTATTTTCATTTCTCGCACATGACTGCAATCAATCATAAGTGGATCTTCACTATAGAAAACAGGAAAACAAGGTTCTCTCCCCCTAGTGGCCTTGCGGTTCACTCTACCCAGCGTATTCACAGAAAAGCAAGCGTTCCCCACCGGCCTCACGCTGCCTGCCCACACACCTTCATAAGGGGTCACGCAGTGATAGTATTTTACAGCTTTAATTCTGAGTGAGTTGAGAGGAGGCACTTTCCTTTGTGTCCTCACCCATGCCAGCCTGCATCTCGGAGGCTGCGTGGCCCCTTGATCGTGTCCTCAGTAATGACGCCATTTTCATATTCTAAGAGAATGACGTGCCTCCGTGTGATGGGGAGGGATGTGTGGGGGTCAGAGGTCACGGAGTGTCAGCACTGCCAGGGTCCTGCTTATCGTACCGCGCACCAACACGGCTCAGATACTCCCTCCTTCCCTCTCTTCACGCGACAGCCCCTGCCATCTCACACACACAAAATCAGCACTGCGGATTTTAGAACATAAAGTTCCGATCACTCGCTCCGTTTGTGAGGGCAGTAGCAGATTCTCAGAAGCAAACTGCTAAAAGAGGTGATGTTTGTTTAATTTACATCAGAAAACATGCTTTTTACATCAGAAAACACGCTTCCCCCCCACACACACAACTGTCACCATGCATTTATTCCAGAATTACACGGAAAGATTCTCAGGGTCTATCAAGGCATTTATTACTGATCAGAATTGATTTCAAGTGCACAACTGAAGCAGTTGCAGGGATCTTGGTTGGTTTGCAGGTTACAGACACTTGAGTGTGGATCACAGGGTGTGTGGTTTTCACCTGGAAGATCGTTATTATCAGTTAGAGTGATGCTTCTTGGGCCTTGTACAGCAGTGATCACAACACATGTTAAACTTTTACCAGCACCCACAGTCTGTCATACAGTCACTTCTAACTAGTGAAACAGCAGTTGGAATCTTGGGCGATTTATATAGAAAGAGGATAAAAAAAAACAAACACCTCTCTTCACAACATTAAACTATAGTGATTCCACTGAAACACTGATTGTATGTCAGCGCTTGGGTAGGACTGCCCAATTACTGTTCAGACAAACAGGAGGAACACTTACATGGGGCTGCTCTAGATCCATGTAAGGATAGCCAATTCAGCCTATCCTACGCAACATTCAAAGTGTCATCATGTAGATAATTGTATCAGAAATACCGCCACTATAAAAAGCTTATAATTGGCTAAATACAAAGATATATTATGGCCATTTTGTGAACTGCAATTCCACAGTTAAATCTAACTAACGAACGCTGACCATTTTCATTTGCAGTGTGAACTGCACTGTAAAAATGCTAGAAAACCAGAGAAATGGCAGGCATTGATTTCTGCTTGGAGTTCATTCTGAAAAGAAGCCACCAAAATAGCTGCTACTAGCAAACTGTCACTATCGACTCAAAGAATCCCTCCCTCATGTTTGCCTCTGAAATACATTCTGGAGGGAAGGATGAATGAAACAACACAGAAAGCCGAGAGCAGGGGCAGGACTTTAATTAGGTCGCAGGGACTGGAGGTTATGGTAGAGGGGCAACAGTGAGGTGTTGCACTAAGGAGCAGGCAGGCATCTCCACCCAGGTGGGGTGCCGCTTTTGCACCCAGGGGTGAGGTCTGAAACCCTAATCGCTTCAGTAAATAGGCAGCTCCTAGGAGGATAACATGTAAAATCGTAAGTTATGGACTTCACTGCAGATAACAGTGTCTGCAAAGCCAATTTAATTTTTGTGTTATAAACTTCTGGCGTTGAGTTTGTGCATGTTCTGTTTAATGGTGTTGCTCAGCAACCACCAAAACGTCTGTGAATGGCTAACACTGTACGCGCAGTCACCCCCCGCCCCCCTTCTTTGGCTATTTATGAAACTGCTTAGCGTTTTAGTTTAGCGTTAAGAAATACACAAATCACACCTCTCTGGCTTTATCAAACTGGCCTTAAACTCAACAGCGAGGTCATGCTGGACACTTTGGAACAGGCAGCTCATTAGCTAAACCAAATGGTAAATGATTCTATCGAGGGTGGTCTCGGATGAGACCTGGAATATGTCTGTGCACTTGCAATTACTTCAGGAAATTACAAGAAAGAGCAACCTGATCATTTTCAAAGTTCACTTCTTGGAATTGTAGGCTGAGGCCTTTTTGAACTGCACACCCTTGTATATTTTAACAAGCCCTTCCAGCCTACTGAGAGACTGTTGCTGTGCACAAACCCTCCTCCAAGCTCCCACAGTGCAGACTGTGATGCAAGTTTTCCCTCCGTAATACATTAGCATGGGCAGAAGAAGCAAGAGCAATCCAGCAAAATTGAAACGCCACTCTGAGAATACACGTGCTGTTCCTTAATATCTAACCACCTCCACGATACTCTCCTCATAGCTCAGGCATAAACTGACCGCAGTAACATCTTGGGTGTCCCAGTGATTGTATTCGATATATGTAACCTTAGATCAGATTAGCTGTGGCTCGCACCGACGCTGTGCTCAGCTTCAGCACTATCTGCGTTGTATGACCTGTACACATCTTGCCCTTGTGCCTGTTTGCCCTCTAAATGCACTTTTGTACATCGCTGTGGATAAAAGCATCTGCTAAATGAATAAATGTAAATATCCACTGCAACAGGTTAGAAGACACAGATTCACTAGCATTCATAACTGCTTCTTCAACCTAATGAGAATGTGAACTCTGGAGAGACATTCTATTAAGACCAGGTATTCAACTCATTTGTTCACTGGATAGGATTTGCCAATGCTGTCTGCATTCCTATAGATGTTCTGTTTTAGACCACACCCCTTTAAAAATGTTCATGATAATACAGGCTTGGCAGAACATTGTAGCTTTAACAATGTCAGATAGAATTGACTGTCTGGTCTCTATTAAGGATGTCTGGTAATGCACTTATGCAAAATATAACCACTGCACACTAAACGAAAATTCAAAACAAACAGAATCAGAACTAACCAGAAAAGTGAAAAAAAAAAACCTTGAACTTGATTGGAAGGATCCGTTTGCAAGTTCACCAAAGCCCATTCACAGATGACCTGCCCCCTACACCACAAGCAAAAAGGTGTTACTGCTTGTTAGAGTAATACTGTAACCAAACAAATACATAGCCAGCTAATTTACTTAGTTAGCTACTCTCATAAAATCGGCACAGTGAGCATATTAATAATGTCAGTAACTAGCCAACTTTTTTCATGTTAAGACAATAACTGTAGCCATTTATAGATATCACATTTAACAGCAAAAATATGTATAACCTGAGCTAGCTGGATGCAATTAGAAAAGGTAGCTAGGTAGATACAGGCACTAGATAGTTGTTACTGCCAGCAACAGAGGCAGACTGCAAATCCATTTCAGCTAGCTACAATGATTTATCCAGAACTACAGTGAACCTCCTTAATGATTTTTTTCAGTAACCTTAGAATTAGGGCAAACTGGCAAACTTGCAGTTTCAAAGTCAAACCAAAGTGGAAGTTTTTCACACTACAAATCCCACAATGCACCAGGAAGCAGACCGCACTTGGAGATCGGATGCATCTCCTAAATGTTGTCCAACCAAATCATCCCATACAAGTCACAAGGTGCCAGCAACACATCCCTGTCCCTGCTGGAAGGAAGCCAGTTTTTTCCTGGTGCACTGCGAGACTGAAATGGTGAAAAACACTTACATTGGCTTGCTCCTGCAAAGGCACGTCTCCCTTACCCTGCTCTCCCACCCAGGTGCAGAGATCATGACAGTGAGATGAGCTCCCTGCACAAGCTGTGATTACAGACAGTTAGGTAAAAAAGGGAAAACAGGCATACATGCTAACTGAGCTGAGGCCCTGCACTGTGATCTGAGAAATTTCTGGTCTGAACCGGTTGCATCCCTTAAATCCCTGTAGTGTGAATGGGGCTTATTATTCCCCAAAGAGCACTGCATTGGGGCAGACTCTCGCTCAGAATGAAGCCCCACCCAGGAGATCTGTACTGGGTGGATAAGGAACAGCCAACTGTGTCACATGCATCACGTTAATTCTATCTTTGTTACTCCAGATAGGAGTCATATTATGTAATACTTTAAAAACCGATGAGAACACAGGTTAGTGACCATGGTTTAGTGCACTGTATCAGGTGGCACAAACACAGTGAGAACCAGGTAAAAGGTGTTACTTCTCACTCTGCATTTTAAAGACATTCCATGATCCACAGAGCAGCGGACAGGGACGCAGCTACAGTGATGTGATGTAGCTAATTACCCCAATAGACAAACGAGATGAATATTAGCATGGCTATGCTGTTTTCAGAATGGCTCTCCAAGGCAATCTCAGGAGACATGATGTGCTTTATCATTCTGCCATCAGGTTTGTGATCTTAATTGTTTCATTATTTGGCCATCTTTGTAAACAAGACACCTTATTGCCTGTCTATAAATGCACTCTTATTTGCAGTAACTTTTGCATTTTTCCGTTGGGGCTCCCAGTTTAAGATCAATTGAGTTCACTGCGTTCATTTTTTTGCAGCAGCCAAACTCGTCTGTAATTTAAGACCAATTTCTGTTTTATGCACAAGGTCAAATCTCTGACCGATACCTCTGTTCTCCCTGCTTCTAACATGAATCTATAGGGTTGGATTTCATCCTCTAATATATTCTGATCAAAAATATTGAACCATAGCCACAGAGCTCACAGGATCACTTGCCATGCTTGACTGCTTGGAGCAACAGTCCAAAAGCATTTTATGGAATAATAAGATCACCAACCAAAATGGGCTCTGTTCCAAGACAGCTACTTACCAAAAAATGGAAGAATTGGCCAAATTGTTCCAGTCTGGCGATTATCTTTGTGGTTATGAGGTATTATATTCAAATTATCTTTCTATGATTGCAGTTACACAAGCACTTTTTATATGGAGTCAGACTGCAGGGTTATCGTGGATAGACAGCATGGATAAGAGCCCTCAGATAATATACTTGCCATCCCTGTGTTAGTCCTGCATTTACAAGTGCAATTATGTCCTTCTAAAAGCATCCAGGGAAGCCTTGCATGGCCTCCGTGTGCGCTCACTTCTGCAGTGAGCCTCAGGCCAGCGGCTTCACCTGGCTCCAGCCGTGGAGGCTCACACACTGGAGTGCCTCTTGGAGGTCCGATGGGTTTTTCTGGGCACTGTGATCGGGTCGGGCGGTCAGGGTCAGCGTGTCAGGGGGAACTCTGCGGGGTCATACGCAGGGGGTGGCGATCTGGCCTTGGGTTACAGGGGACCCTGCATCTGACTGCACCCCACTGCTATGCAGCCTCAGGGAACAGACTGTAAGCTTATCGAAAATAACTGCCCGTTCGTCCACAGAGAACCACCAGGTGAACCACCTGCTCTTTGCGTTTGAGGCACTTAAGCTCCTGACTAATCAGAACAATACTAAACCACATCTTATGTATTTCACGATATATGTTTTTTCATCATGAATAGGTAGAGTGTATGCACACACATGAAATACAGATACAATACAATACACAAACATGCACAAAAGCTGAAATAGAAGGCAACCCACATTATGTTTGTTGTTACAACTTGTGCTCCATTAAATAAAAGGTCATTTCAATGCTGCATCACAGAGGGACAGCCGATTACTGTAGCTTGCCACTGTGGATTTCGATAAGTTTTCATTAATGTTTTGTTCTCCAAACCAGTTAAAATCACAGTGTTTTACATTCTGCTCCTAGGAAAACTTCCACTCCCTGAACCGTCTCTGCTCACTGCTCCACAGAGCATCACAGAGCATCACAGGGCATCACAGGGCATCACAGGGCATCACAGGGCATCACAGGGCATCACAGGGTATCACAGGGTATCAGAGAGTGGCTTAGGCAGGGGGACAGACAGCAGAGCAGTTTCTGAACAGACATGGTCACGGCAAAATTAAAGACAAACACATCTCCCATAATGCCTCTGTAATAACCCGCCCCTGCTGCTGCTGCCACTGGCAGGCCGCATGCCGCGCTGGACTGCAGGGGGACAGACAGGCTTCTGACGGTGGGGTTCTGAAGAGTCCCAATTTCTGCCCACCATAGAAATATCTGCGTCTAATTCATCTATGATTTTTAATATCGGCCAGTTGTGTGTGTGGAATGTGGAGTTGCACTGAATTTCTGAAAATATCTTCATCTGGGTTTTCTATCCCAGAATGCCCCTGTGATCAGTAATGAACCATAAGCATTTCTGCTTTAAGGTCCAGTGAAGCGGCGTCTGCCGGTGGACTCAATCAGCGAGCGGCTGATTGCTTAGGGTTCAGTTGTTGAGCCAATCACTGTAACACTGATTGATGTGGATGTGATGCGCAATGGGCAGAGCCGTGGCTGGAGTGTGGAAGCATGTGCCAGCCAGCTAATCCTGCGCTGCGGTGCGGGCTCCTTTATTTTCACGCACGGAGTCAGAGGCGAGATCCCTCGGGTTTCCTCTCTCGTCTGCCCATTCTCTGCGGTTTTAAATTTGGAGTTAAGCACACGCTGAGAGACATGGAATCATTCTGGGTGATTCCATCCAATTGGAATCTCTGTGGGACCTAATTAACTTGGCAGCAGGCTGCCGCTTCCCCGACAGGAACAGCCCATCTCACGCTTTCTTCTGTTTGTCTGTCTGTGGTCTCACCTGCACTCTGCACAGTCCCTGGAGATTCACACAGTCATTGTCTGATGCGCTTGTGATTTGTTCTGTATTCACTCCCAGGTTATTACTCTAAGTCTCCAGAGCTGTGTGTGATTTTGTCTCCATATTAGATTTGCCTTTACATGTCACACACCAGCAAGCATGGCAGACCTCACTAAGCTCCAGACAGACCGAACCAGATGCCTGGCTCTGCACTGCATTGTGGATTATCGTTGCTACGATGCTGCGTCTGTATCTCCAAAGACAGAAATGCTGGGGTTCACTCTGGTCAGTTCTATAAAAGCAAGACTCCTTATCATTTTCAAAAAAAAAAAAAAAAAAAAAAACTTTCATTAAATTACGATGCACAACTCAACTGCAAGGCTAATGGCAAAAAAAAAGAAATTATTTTTTGACGTTATTTTGCTGGAGGCTTGTTTCTTGTGAGATAAGGGTGGTTGGTCCTTTCTTCCCTTCATGTTTGATGTTCAGCACATTAAGCATACTTCCCCTTTTGAACTGCAATGACGCTTATAACAATAACAGCCTCAACCTACCATGCCGATTTTCTAATGCCGTATTTACTTATCTCTTCACTATCCATGTCTTCATAAGAAAAGTCAACTGTCTCATTTTCAGTGGCAGACTCAAAAAGGGACAAAAACAACCAGGAAATTGGTAAGACAAGGAGTATGAACTCAGAAATGACACCACCATAATTGTCCAAAAAGGAAAATCTCCCCTTTGTATTGCATCTTTCCTGGGGATGTGGCTCCTCCTACTGGCCCCAACTTGCAACTGCACCCTGATGCATCAGGAGAACCATAAGCCTGATGCCACCGGGGCTCCACAGCAGCTCTGACTCTGCTCTGCCCTGACAATCTGCACCGGAGATCAGGAACATTTATGTGACCAAACAGCAGCTATGACATCAAGTTTTTGCTTCTAAGGTAGGAAAACCGGCTGTGGACTCAGTGGAGTTGTACAACTGTGCCCCCCCCCCCCCCCTCCCACTGATGGTCTCCCTCCAAACCTCACCGTTTTTAGGGGGATCTCTGTCCCACTACCATGCACTCAACTCAGTGCTGTCCTTTACTCAGGATCGCAAGCTGTTCCTTTACTTACAGAAATCTCGTTTGAAATTTGTCAAAATTTACAGTAAAAATGCAAACCCTTATACCACTCTGGCTGTAATCTACAGCAGGAAAACACAGACCACGAGAACATTAACAAAGAGTCAGTACGTGTGACTGAACAACGTCATCACTACACTCATAGTTTCATTCAAAGTGACAGATGATAGGTTGAGGATGTCAGACAATGTTGAAAAAAGCTTCATATGACTGCGACAGGCTCTGATAAGCTTGCCTCCCAGGCACCTCTCATGTCTGCCCATGTGCCCAGTGACACTGGTGCTCATTAACAAAGTCATTATTTATGTATGGGCTCCAGTTGTGGGTAGACAGTTGCTAATTACCCACTTGTCAGTTACTTTCCTAGCAAATCTTAAGATAACTTCACATTATGGCTTCGGGTAAAGGCAGCAACTCAGGCCTTTTAGGCTGCTATAGTAACTAGCTATGACAGTTACCTAGACAGTGAACCAGTTAGCCAGCTAACTACAAATGTAGAAAGAATAAGAATGACATGACAGCCATTTTAATGGCTGGCTAACCAGCGATCCATTTATATCTAGTTATCTTTATTTGATCCTTATGTTTGATATGATTGCCTACAAGCATTTCTGGAGTTACATAAACAATTTTAAAATCATCTTTGAACATTCTGTGGCAAATTCTGGACGTTATTATGATATCAGTGGGAATGCTGCTGAAACAATGACATCTTACTTTGCAATTAGCAACATAAGAGGTGCTGAGAGGCTGAGTGAGAAAGGACATCACTGACCAAACAGAACGCAGTCTGTATATGTTCAGGAGCACAGACTCAAACCCTCACATCTCCATTGCTGTGTCACCACAGAAGATAAATATGAGCACTAGCCACTGTGAGTACTAGTACTCTTGAAATTCATAAACAGCCACCAACATTGCTGTGCTAAACAGATGTAGCTAATACCCTTGAGCGCAGGCACTAGTTTATAAAGAAAACCACAAAGGTAATGCTACACGTAACGTCAACGTTTGTTAAGGTCTCTCACATTACAATAACAAGGAAATAAAACCAAGTTTGATATAAAAAGCAAAAATTCAACCAATCCAGAGAGCTACCAGCTAAACTACTAAAAACTAAGCAGCGTAAGTCATAACTATAACAGATAATTGCAAGCAGGATGGCAAATCAAAGAAAGAAAAAGGAAGTCAAGACCTCTCATTACAGCGTCAGAACCAGGGTCTACCCCACCAGAGCAAAAGAAACCAAAACATGACTAAACTAAACAACACTAAAACAACAAACCATGAAAAAGGGGGTGCAGCCAATCGGATGCCTTATAACAAAGGGGAGGGTGGGGGGGGGGGGGGGGTCATGGAGAGACTCAGATCCCCTTCTACACGCCACCGTTTAAAAGGTTCCTGCGTGTCTGTGCCACAGCCGTGCCGGTGCATGCCACGCAGAGCAGATACGGGTCAGTAAAGGTAAAGTAAAGGCTCTTCTCTGTGTGGCCGCTGATGCATCTGCACTGTGTTTGTAGCCAGCTAGCTTAAGCTCCTGATTATGGAAATATAATATCTGTGAATAAACTCAAAGACAATTTGAAAACCAAAGCAAGGCACGCACATAAAATGAAACCCAGGGCAGAAACCTTCACAGGGCGACTGTTCATTCAACACCAGCCCCCGACCCCCTCTCGGCCCCCTCTCAACCCCCTCCCAGGCCCCTCCCGGGCCCCTCCCGGCCCCCTCTCGCTTGGCTAAGAACCCGGCACCTGATTACAGGGACCTGTGATGATGAATGTCCGAGCTGCAGAAGGGACACGCTGAGCTGACCCTGCCATTAATACAGCCTGACTGGACCCGCGCGCCGGGCAGAGAAGCAGCTGCTGATTTTAATGGCTTCATTCCTTCTTCACCTCGTCCTCTCAGAGGCCGGAGAGCTCAGAGCCGCGGGGCCGGAGAGCTCAGAGCCGCGGGGCCGGAGAGCTCAGAGCCGCGGGGACAGGAGAGCTCAGAGCCGCGGGGACAGGAGAGCTCAGAGCCGCGGGGACGGAGAGCTCAGAGCCGCGGGGCAGGAGAGCTCAGAGCCGCGGGGCAGGAGAGCTCAGAGCCGCGGGGACAGGAGAGCTCAGAGCCGCGGGGACAGGAGAGCTCAGAGCCGCGGGGCCGCAGAGCTCAGAGCCGCGGGGCAGGAGAGCTCAGAGCCGCGGGGCCGCAGAGCTCAGAGCCGCGGGGCCGCAGAGCTCAGAGCCGCGGGGCCGCAGAGCTCAGAGCCGCGGGGCCGCAGAGCTCAGAGCCGCGGGGACAGGAGAGCTCAGAGCCGCGGGGACAGGAGAGCTCAGAGCCGCGGGGCCGCAGAGCTCAGAGCCGCGGGGCCGCAGAGCTCAGAGCCGCGGGGCCGCAGAGCTCAGAGCCGCGGGGCAGGAGGCTGCTGACGAAACACAGCCATGGGGGTCAGAGGGAGTGGCTGCCCACCAGCCTCCCGGGAGAGACGGTCACTCTCAGAGCCCTCACTGCACACTCTGGTTTCTCTCAGTAACAGCACCTGACCTCCAGGTGAGGACACAGACAGGTTTCCGGGACTCTTTCCTCCTCCGGTTCAGCAGAGGCCAGGTGCTCTGTGCTGCTGCTGCTGCAGACCTTGTGTCTCACGCTAATTTGCGCACCGCTGGAGTGCTGTCGGAGAAGAGCACAGAACCGCAGTCTGAGGGTTCATCCCTTTCACCAGCGCTTAATCAAATCATGTATTTCAGTCTCTCTCCACGCACGTTTTCATCACTCCATTACGTTTCCAAGGCTACCTAAGCGAACGCATCCATCACACACTACTGATGCGAAAGCCTCAAACAGCACAGTGCAAAAATACCGAGAGCGCAAAATAACACACTGCATTACCAGCATTCTGCGACGCTCCGCAGCTCCCGCTGAGCGCTTACTCAAGCAAGTTCTGATTTGCGTCAACTTTTTCGATTAGCACCTGAAGTGTTCCCATCATTTGGGTTTCAGTGGAAAAGAACCTTTTTGTTGGACCTGTGTAATGTGCGAACGTGCAGAAAAACAACGAAACAAACGTACCGGGAGAGTGTCCCGGGCGGACCTCCCCGTTCGAGGCAGGGAAGGTGACCTTACCGACACTGGGGATCCCGCAGCCGCCGGAGCCAGAGCGGTGGTTTGTCCGTGCGCTGCGACCACGGACGCTAACACAACACACTGTATACTGTATACCCGGCCAAAAAAAGACAGCATTCGCCAAAGCGTCCGGACCACAGTCCCCGCACTCAGCTGGGCACCAGCGTCTCCGTCTTGTTCAAATTTGCCGCTGCGGGTTTTTTCTCCCCTCTTCCGGTCAGATGCTCACCTGTGCGCGTGCCAAACCAATAACGAAAAACAAAAAGTGTGCGCGTGCATGGTTGGTTGAGAATTTATCGGAGTCTGACTCATCAGGCATACACAATAACATGCATTGCTTTCAATCAATGAATGCCTCTCACCTCCCCTCTCTTTAAATACTAATCACGAAGTCAGATCAGTCAGGGTCATTGGCCAGAGTTTGATGGGTAGCTATACTATCTAGCTGGCTATCAACATGATCTATCAGAACATCATACCGATACACTGGTAAAATTGTGGTTATATAACTTATCCATCAGCTAGCTCGTTAGCTACTGTAACTGCCCAGCTAGCCTCACTTTCAGCCCTGCATGTCTGACTTTATTACATGGAGCACCCTCTCTTTCTTCTGGAATGAACTGCCACCTTGGCTTGAAGTCACAATGGAACACAATCCTACAGTTTGTTATAAAATAACTGAGTGTGTAGTGGCCAATTAGCAACTCATCCCTCACCTTGGGGCCATACCTCCTAATTATCTCAGTAATGAGTGTGGATATCACCAGGCATGTCAAACCAGGCATATGCCTCATAAGCAAAGTTAAAGCTCAGGTGACTGAATGTAGCACGAGCATTATATCAGCCATTAGTTAGAGAGGCGAATGGGCACAAGTAGTTTAACTTTTTGAATATCAATACCGTTGGAAAGAAAAAACGCCAAACCCAAAGAAGGATGAGCCAACATGCCCTGTTTATGAAAAGAACAGCTCCTCTGTGCCTTTGGCCTGCTGGAGGCTGTACTGAACCAGCACAATTCTGCTTTCTATCTAGAGATTCACTGCTGGCAGTCTCTCAGCAGACAAAATGTTACAGCCAAATACAGTATAATCAATGATAGGCCACGATTTGGGGGAGGAGGAGTCACAGCATGTAGCCAAGATCAAGACATCATCACAATCCATCTCTGCGATGGCTCTGCCGTGCCAGTTCCCTTGCATCAGAGACACATCGGCACTTCAGCTGCAGAGGCGGCTGCACTCATCACTTACAGGCCAGAAAATCACACTGGGGCTCAGCTCAGGCCTACGCTGACCAGAGAGAGACGGTGTCAGCAGCACCCCGGCGGGGCCTGCTGGCGACAGAGCCAAATCCTACCGGTGACTGAGGGAGGGTTTGAGCAGCCGTGGGTCTCAGCCAATCCGGTGCAGATGCGCAGAATGGTGCACTATTTGTAGTGTTGCACAGACCAATCAGACCAGGCGTGATGATGTGGGCAGGGGTACGCAGCCACTGCTGCAGCCCAGCTGGAGCGACTGACGGCAGTGTCGCTGCGTGGGGATGCTCTGGAGTGACTGACGGCAGTGTCGCTGCTCTGGAGTGACTGACGGCAGTGTCGCTGCTCTGGAGTGACTGACGGCAGTGTCGCTGCTCTGGAGTGACTGACGGCAGTGTCGCTGCGTGGGGATGCTCTGGAGTGACTGACGGCAGTGTCGCTGCTCTGGAGTGACTGACGGCAGTGTCGCTGAGTGGGGATGCTCTGGAGTGACTGACGGCAGTGTCGCTGCGTGGGGATGCTCTGGAGTGACTGACGGCAGTGTCGCTGAGTGGGGCTGCTCTGGAGTGACTGACGGCAGTGTCGCTGCTCTGGAGTGACTGACGGCAGTGTCGCTGAGTGGGGATGCTCTGGAGTGACTGACGGCAGTGTCGCTGCGTGGGGATGCTCTGGAGTGACTGACGGCAGTGTCGCTGCGTGGGGATGCTCTGGAGTGACTCACCGCAGTGTTGCTGCATGGGGCTGCTCTGACAGCATCCAGGAAGCTTTCTCACTGCTCCCCCTGCTGGATCATCCTTGCATGACACTGTTCCACCACCCTGCTGCCCATCCTCATCCTGCTTGGGTAAAGATGGCTTCCTCACGCAATGGAAATGTGATAGCCGTGTTATGCATGCGCACCTCACTGCACTTCAGCCCCTCTGGTATTGGTGAGATTCCTTGGGACAAAGACTGCAGGCTTGGCGTCAGAGACCTGTGAACTGGCAATACAGGAACAGCGTGACGGGATCCCACAGGGCCACTTCTGCGACCTGGTGCCCATCCACGCAGTACAAGCCAGATTTTACACTTTACCCTGATATGTGACTCTATATACTGGTATACATGGCGCTCAGTACAGGAAGATGAATGAAAGATTCTAACATGTTTCTTATTGTTTAAAATGTTTAGAATGTGACATGCAGAGAAAAGATATATCCCCTGGGAATGATTTCACCTGAGGGACCAAGATCCCTTTCCTGTGGGAACTATCTGTTATCTAGAGAGAGCATCATGCTCATAATGAGGGAATGACTTGTGATAAGGATACAGAGATAATCATTCCCTCAAGATAATATGTAGTTCTCTTGAGATATTACATTTTTCCAACAGGAAATGAAGTCTTCCCCTCAAAACACAGATGCCGTTCCCTCCAGATATTGAGTAATTCCTGCAAGGTATGCATTTTTATCTGCCTAAACTCTTTGACAAAGGAAAACATTGAGAAGGTTTACCTGGGGTCAAACTTCACTTTAAATCCTCTGATCTTTTTTTTCCTGCACAATAAATACGCTAATGCTAAATAAGTGTCCTATGGCTGAGAAAACAGGAGCTGCAGGAAGCAGAATCCTTATTTCTGACGCTTTTTCACACATTTAACTCTCATCTTTGCTGTCTCTTCTCACAGCTCAATTACTGCACTGTGATCAGCCGGCATTTAAAAGTATCTGTGTTGTTTATTAAAAAACAACTGTGTCTTTGTTTCCAAAATGAAATATTATTCAGAGGGATTTTCTGACTGAATGTGTCTTTTTGAAGTATCAGACAGGGAAGGCAGCTGCAGACAGGAGTTTGATACAGGCTACAGCTGCCATGATGACAGATCTCTCCTTTGTCACTGTTTGATTGACATTTCCTCTTCATGCTCCCAGCTCATCCTGATGCTGAGCAACAAAGAGCTCAGTTCGCACCATTGAAGTTATTCTCTGAATGCTGCCAATTTTTTTCTCTGCCTTATGAGGTGGGTGCTCTAATGAGTTAGTTCTGAGCCATAAAGAGACAGTCTAATGAGAGGAGTGTCACACTGCCCCAACACACACACACACACACACGCGCACACACACACACACACACACGCGCACACACGCGCACACACGCGCACACGCACATACGCGCACACACGCGCACACACGCACATACACGCACATACACGCACATACACGCACACGCACATACGCGCACACAAGCACACAGAAATAATTGATGGTTTGGTGGAGAGAGGAGTGTGATTTGCCAGAGCTGTCTCTAAAGCTGTCCTTGTGGCTTTCAGTCTCAGTTCAGCTCTGGAGGTCATATCTGTTCAGAACAGCCCTCTTCACAGCCTGCTCCCTGCCACCCGTGGACAACAGAGGCACATGGAAGGCAGGAAGCACAAGGGTCTCTGTAATCTGGGATTTTTAACATGAAAAATGTGTTTCTCTCTCAGGAAACGAGCTCCCCGACAGCGTGTAGGTATCTCACATGCTCCCCTTCAGATCTGAGAGTGGGCAAGCAATAATGAGTTACACAGGAGGACCGCAGACGGTCCACACGGTCAGGGTGGTGATGACCGCAGACGGTCCACACGCTCGGGATTACCGCGCTACACTGCTCTGTAAAAGCAGCCACTGTGTACACTGCTGCTCAGGCCTGAGTTTACCGCAGACCAATCAGGACCACTCTCAACACTCACTCTTTTAAACATGACATGTGGGAGAGACTACATCCTCATTCACAGGACACACCCAAGTGACACAGGGGCTTTCATCAAAGTTATCACTACATTTACATGATCTTCCTGGATTCATAGTCAAAAGAGAGTGTCACTTAAGACTGCTATTCTCACATATCTTCACTTGGGAGAGAGGGGGGGTCAACATTACAGCACTAGTCAACAAGTCATTGTAACCAAAGACATCACCACTCCATAGGTACAGTATATACAACTTTATTAAACAAATAACCAAAAACATACAAATTAACTGCTCTGAATTGCCAGCACTCCATTAAAATACGTAGGTGTAGCAAATCCCAAAGACTAAAGCCGGTGACATTTGTTTAGAGAGTAAAACACACAGACTGAACTCAAACCCTTATAGTGCTTAAACAGAGAAGAGCGCACAGTCACAGGCTACCATTACTCTGTGTGGTGTGACCGTCAGACTACAACAGGATTAGACCAAAGTAAAATATTCCACTTCTGGGCTATAAGCGGAAGAAAAAGCATACCCAGCCCATAACATTAAAGCAGCATGGTTTTGTGCCTCTGAACAGTAAAGAGCTTCCTTCACTTTATAGCGTTTAAATCAATTAAAAGACAATGGACGTGATTTCAGCACACTGCTTGCACTATGAATGACTAAAATGTCATTCCCACCTCTACAGTTTACCTCTGCTTCAGGGGCACTACATTATATGTAGAATCTGTGGGCAGTGCTTTGTTCAGATGTCCTATGCTCATAAATGATTGCCTGTTTTCACTTTAGAAGCTGTTTTCTCGCTTCTTTCGCCTCCTGATGGATAAGGAGTTGAGTTTTTTTGCTTGTTGCATCAGTGTGGGGGTGCAGGCGCCCCAATTCTGCCAGGTCAGTTTAACGGCTTCGACGCTCCCTCTCGTGACAGACGGTCAGCCTCCTCGTTCCCCCTGTACCCAGCGTGGCCCGGGATGTGCATCTGGAGCCAGAGGACAGGGGACACAGAGACAGACAGACAGACACAGAGAGACAGAGAGAGAGAGAGAGAGAGAGAGAGAGAGAGAGAGAGAGAGAGAGAGAGAGAGATGGACAGGTGTATTCTGTTCTTTATTCCTACTGCGCTCTGGACACCTCTCAGAAACCTGTTACTTGTTCTGTCCCTGATCATTGTCACCTGTGACACCTGCAATGGCGCAAGTGTGTGTGTGTGTGTGTGTGTGTGTGTGTGTGTGTGTGTGTGTGAGTGCGTGCATGCGTGTGTGTGTGTGCGTTGCAGGCTAGAACTCATTTAGACAGCCGCAGAGACATCCCCTTAAAGCAGGAATTCCTCCTCAGCAGTCTGTGGCATCTCCCTAACAGCAGCACACAGTCTTGCTTCTACAGTAACGGGAGGCTGGCGCCATGGAAACAATTCACTGCAGCTGGCTATTCCTGCAGGCAGGACTGAACACTGCATCCACTGTACACAGAAGCACTCACCCATTTTACCTCCAGCTCCTGATTTAACTTATCAAGCTGCTCAAAATCCTCTCTGTTGATGACCCTCCCACCAGCCTTCAGCTTCCATCCATTAACCTTCCACGTCTTCACCCAACTTGTGATACCTTTGTAGAAACAAGCATTGCAGACAGGCTGCTTTTATTCGTAATAGGGACTCTCTGCAGTGCTACTTCTGACACACACGTATAGGGGAGTGCATGCACACAGGCAAGATGATAACTCCAGCACTTCACCAAAGGCCTTGGTTCGAAATAAATCACACAAACCATTGATGGTGAACTTGCTGTCTGTGTAGAGCACAAGCTTCTTAATGTTCGCTTCTTTGGCCTGTTCCAGAGCTTTACATGCAGCCTGCACCGCAAGGACACAAAACGGATTCCTAATTTAACATAAATAAAACACACTGCCACTGCACCAACCACCAACACAGGGATACACAGGAACACAGACCAAACGCCTACCTGTAATTCCGCTCTTTGGTTAGTTTGTCTCCCTTGTAGCCTCTCGGAAACATTCCTGCGTTGAAAAGTGGAAATGCATTACTAACATTTTAAAACAGAATTGTATGTCTGATTCCTGTTCACTATGAATTATGAATTATATAGGTGAGGCTGAGGTATGAAATATTATTTATTTTGGTGTCAAAGGTAATATTTGTATACAACCATTATTAATATAAACCATTATTTGTACACAGAGCAGCAAAACAGCCTGCATCAGTAGGACGGTGGTCAAGGAAAGGGCTCTGGACCGATTATCAGAAGTTCATGGGATCAAATCCCTTTTGGAATGGTGGAGGCTGCCATGAGCTGGCACTTACTGAGGTACCTTTCCTGTCGCGTGCCAAATCCACGATGCAGAAAGTTTTACATGAATATCTAACAGACAGGAGCCATGACTGGACTCCAGTTATACTTACATCGGGTGCTCTGGTCCCCAGTAAACCCCGATGCCAGCGCGGGCACCAGTGTTCCCGTTACGAGAGCAGCAGCCGTCGGTGTACACCACCACCGCATCCCCTGCGAATCAACCGGAGCAGGAGAGCAGCTGCTGACACTGAGCGATACACCATACACACGCTAATTCCGCACAGGCGACGCAATCTGACGAGGGAGAGTCAGTCCACTGCAGGACATCAGCTTTCATAATGGGGAATTTGTGTCGGGCCATTTACCCATGTGGGTGAAGCCGTCGCTGCCGGCGGCCGATGTTTCCGCCGCGCGTTTGAATCTCTTGGGCTCCTCTCCTGCATCCGTATCCCCGCAGGGCCGTTTGATTCCGAGCGGTATTAAAGAGATGGGCTCCGGTGCGAGTCTCGGGAGCTCTACCTCGCAACTGCCATTTCCTGAAAGACCATAAGCACAAAGCAAAGGCCTAACGAATACTAACTTATTTTAATACGAGCTAAAGGTTGTCTAGCATGTGGTAGTCTACGTACTTTTAATTGCAAAATTTACACGTTTCCCATTTACCACACTAAATATTGCAAACCCTTTTGTAATCATTATTTATGGTCATCTACATGGACCATTTATACGTAGCTAATGAACAAAACTAGTGAATGATTTTCACAAAATATCCATCCCCTGGTTATGATTCACACTAAATTTCGCCATGAGAGAGATCACTAAACGTGTTCTGAGCCGACAACCCGAGCAAATTCTGCAGAATATTCATTACCTGCATCTGACGCCGGAGATATCCCCGCCGCCTGGCCCCTAACGAAAGCCCAGGCGTCCTCCTCTGAAGCGAACTTCTTGAAGCTGGCAGAAGGGAACTTGTCTACTTGGCTTTTACATTCTTCCCTGGAATACAATTGTCAGAAATCAGAGATGTTATCAGCGTTCTGGATGGTGTACTCCAGAAAGATCACCAACAAGCAGGACCATTATGAACGTACCAGGTGCTGTAAACGCCGGGTCTGTGTCCTTTCTTCACGGCGTAGAAGTATTTCCCCTTGACCATCTCTCCGGCGCCTATGCAGACTGCCCTGCGTGCGATGCTATAAAGGGCAGTCAGTTTTAACATCACCCTTTGACAAAAGCAACGTGTAACCCGCTAGCTATTGATGCGCATTGTATGCGCAGTATAATACGGCATGTTTAGCCAACTCGATCGCGTTACAATTGCACACAGCTGGCTAGATCACTCACAGCATTGCAGTTTTGGCAACAACAACAAAACACCAATAATTGGCTTACTATCTGCTTTAGTCAAGTGGGTTGTTTTCATCAAAATCTACCATACATTCTCTCTTAGCACATACTTTAGTGTCGCTAAGTTAACCAGACAGTGGAAGTGGCCTGTTCTATCGGCGATTTCCGCGTTCAAAGCGATGTTTGTGTTTTCGGAAACAGAAATCCCACACGTGCGCCCTCTGCTGGCTGGGAGCTATCTCGCTAGCGGCATGTCTTCAGCCTTTTCCGGGTTGCCGTTTCCCATGATGCTTCAGCCAGAACGCGCTTTTACCGACCTCTCGCGAGAATCCGGCCTCTTCCCAGGCCGACGTTGACTGAGGTTGGTTGTTACAGTTTATACGGTGATCGAATGATTTACATTAAAAGGTTTAAAATAAACATTATGTTGTGGAATTAGGCTCACACACCTGCTGAAAAGCAACGGATACTTTAGATGATCGCCTTTCGAAGCGTGGATGGCTCTAATTAAGTCTGAGATAGTTGTACATTGGTTGACATGAGTGATCAGTGGGAAGGGTACAGAAAACCCTAGGCCTGTGTATGGATGGCAGTGTAAAAGCTTATGCTTGAAGATGCTCTGCTCTGGTTCTTTTTAAACTCAGAAGTACGTTTTATTCGCGCATTTATGGACGTTTGAAATGCATTGGGGGGAGGTGATAATTATTAAGTATTACCAGTCGAGAGGCAGCAGGCAGCTAGCCGTCCAGCTAACTGGCCGCTTGTCTGATTTTTTGAGCATGCGTTTCTGCTGGGTTTGGGACTTAAATCGTTTGTCGATTACATTTCCTTATGTCTTCGAAATAAACGGAATCAAGGGTATCTAATTAAATAGTAGGCTGTTTTTATACAGATTAAGTAGTCATTTGATGTATGCCAGTAGTTCTCATGGAGTCATGGGTAGCTGGATATTCAGCGTGCTCTCAGTATTGGTGCCTCGCTGCTAGCGGTAAGCAGCACTGTGCTGTAATTAGCTGTGCCTTGATTTGGTGTAATTTGAAAGACTTTATGCAGATATTTTTAAAACTTTGTTTACCTTTCACGCAGACATTGGCCATGTTCAGTACCAGCGCCAAAATCGTGAAGCCCAACGGCGAAAAGCCGGATGAGTTCGAGTCTGGCATTTCCCAGGTAAGAGAGACTGCACCCTACGAAGCAAATTTTGGTCAAGAGTAAATGTGTTGGTCAGTGTGGACACTTCCATGTTGGTAAAGATGACAGCTCGCTGACTGCCATGTGCTGTCGGTGGGTTTCTGTTCTAGGCTCTGCTTGAGTTGGAGATGAACTCTGACCTGAAGGCTCAGCTGCGGGAATTGAACATCACTGCGGCTAAGGTCAGTAAGAGCTCTTCGAGCAGCCGGGTACGGCCTTGTGTTTGCCATTTAGTTTTATGGTGTTCTGTTTTTCTTTGGTAGTGTCAATGGGCAGAGTATGCAAATGTGCTGTAATTATTTGAACCTGTGGCATTAGTTGAGACTCAGGTAGGTTGTGGTAAGATGAGATACATTTAACTTCTGCTAGAAGCAAGACTTGTTAATGACTGGTTTGATCCCCAACGTGGACATCCTGTGAGGTTGCTCTCACATGGCTCTGTCCGTGTGGCGTATGGGAGCGCAGCACTTCACAGTGCCATGACGTACAGTCCCGTTCCACGACGTTGGACATCAAGCTTGTCCCCGGCCTTTGGGCTGGTGAGGACAGCGTCCTGTATATTCCTACATCTTCCCAGAGCCCTTGGGCCATGACTGGGGAGGTAAACCATGCAGTGCACAGATTCCTTCTTGGAGTTAATCACAAATAAGATTCTGTGACCTGCTAGTTATGTTGTAGATGAATACTTAAATTCACATGGATTAAAATGGTCAGAGGCTATTTGCATTAAAAGTGTAATTGACTGTTTCTCAGGAAATTGAAGTTGCTGGGAACAGAAAAGCCATCATCATCTTCGTGCCTGTGCCCCAGCTGAAGTCCTTCCAGAAGATCCAGGTCCGGCTCGTACGAGAGCTGGAGAAGAAATTCAGTGGCAAGCATGTGGTCTTCATTGCACAGGTGAGGTCAGGTTCGCTGTCTGCCTGTTGGATTGTCCCTGTGCGTGGAGTATACTGACTTCTGTTGCTATTTGAGTTTTTTTTTGCTGTTTTGTATTTCTTGCGTTGTTTAAAGTTAATTTCTTTTATTGCGTGCAAGCTGAGAAGCTTCCACATCAGAGCAGGAAGTATGGCACCTCTTTCATACCTCTTCATAAGTCTATGTCCTGCGTTTCTGTGTGATCTGACGCTGTATATTGATATACTTTGCTCAGAAAATGATTAGATTCCAACGTGGACATCCTGTGAGGTTGCTCTCACATGGCTCTGTCCGTGTGGCGTATGGGAGCGCAGCACTTCACAGTGCCATGACGTACAGTCCCGTTCCACGACGTTGGACATCAAGCTTGTCCCCGGCCTTTGGGCTGGTGAGGACAGCGTCCTGTATATTCCTACATCTTCCCAGAGCCCTTGGGCCGTGACTGGGGAGGTAAACCATGCAGTGCACATTAAGCTTCTATTCCCTGATTAGACCTTGGCATCATTTGGGATCAAATGCTGTTAATGGTTGTTGTCTTGAGTGGTACTGTAAGTTGAGTTGCTCTTGCCACACGTTTTTACAGAGGAGAATTCTGCCAAAGCCAACAAGGAAAAGCCGCACGAAGAACAAGCAGAAACGTCCCAGGAGGTGAGATTTTAAATTGTATTAGTCAGGAAAAATGTCCCTAGTTCTGTCAGGAGCTCCCTTCAGATTTGATATTGTGGTGGGGATCTGAAATTGATTTGTTGTGCATAATATGATCATCAGTTCTTTTTGGAGCACATTGATTGTTTTAAAATGTGATGGCTCAATCCAACGTGGACATCCTGTGAGGTTGCTCTCACGTGGCTCTGTCTGTGTGGCGTATGGGAGCGCAGCACTTCAGTGCCATGACGTACAGTCCCGTTCCACGACGTTGGACATCAAGCATGTCCCCGGCCTTCGGGCTGGTGAGGACAGCGTCCTGTATATTCCTACATCTTCCCAGAGCCCTTGGGCCATGACTGGGGAGGTAAACCATGCAGTGCACACTCATTTGTTGGACTGAAAGAGCTGGGTGAATGTGTGTCCTTAATACCATTTCAGAATCGATTGTAGTGCAGTGAAAATGGCAAAAGCATTTACGTAGAACGTTGCAATTGTTTAGTACTGAAACGCATACGTGGTCAGTCCTTTGTACTTAGGAGTCAATCTCAATGATCATATGGAACTACCATGTGACGTGTGCTTGTAACAGAACTGTAAAATGCAAATGCAGCTGTATAGGTTTGAAGTTGAAACGTTACCTTGTGATCTGGGTTTTTTTTTCCCCAGCCGCACACTGACCGCTGTGCATGATGCAATTCTTGAAGACCTGGTTTTCCCCAGCGAAATCGTTGGCAAGAGAATCCGTGTGAAACTGGACAGCAGTCGGCTCATCAAAGTCCACCTCGACAAGGCGCAGCAAAACAATGTTGAACACAAAGTGAGTCCAAGTTCACAAGTTTTGTGGTCTAGAGATTTTTTTTCCCTTTTCCTTCCCCCAACGTGGACATCCTGTGAGGTTGCTCTCACGTGGCTCTGTCCGTGTGGCGTATGGGAGCGCAGCACTTCAGTGCCATGACGTACAGTCCCGTTCCACGACGTTGGATATCAAGCATGTCCCCGGCCTTCGGGCTGGTGAGGACAGCGTCCTGTATATTCCTACATCTTCCCAGAGCCCTTGGGCCATGACTGGGGAGGTAAACCATGCAGTGCACAGATTGAATCTTAAGATTAGTATTTAAGTTATTAATCTGTTATTTCTGTTTGAAACATGGTCAGTTTACATTCTGTAACAAACAATGTCACATGGTTGTCAGTGTAGTGGACAGTTTTGTTTGTGGTGGAATTGTCTTTGCTTTATGTTAAATATTTCGCCATTACCGGCCTCATGATTGATGTTCTTTTTTAGGTCGAGACCTTCTCCGGTGTCTACAAGAAGCTCACAGGCAAAGATGTTGTATTTGAGTTCCCGGAATTCCAACTGTAAAGTGCAAATGACAAAATAAATTTGTTTACTGTCATTTATCGTATAACGCAGAATTGTTTGTCAAATGTTACTTCTGTCTTCTCCAGCTGGGGTTTCTAAGCTTTAGTGTGTGGGACGCACCGGGTAGTCCTGTGTGTTGTGACTGTGGCCCCTGTGTTTTCAGTGTTCTGGCTCTGAGGTCACTCGGGCCCGCCTGTCCCTCCCCCCCCCCCCCCCCCCCCCTTTACTGACACTCTTCTTCTGGAGCAAGTGATACACCTTTTTGTGGCATTCACATGTTTTGGTTCAGCTGAAGCGGTGCTCTCACAGAGCTTATTTGACGTGTAACATGATGCTGAATTGGGACTTTCTGGGTTGAGTTGACCTTGTTTGTCTCTGGGTTAATTTACAGGATGCAGGTCAGTCCAAACGGTGTGACAAACTCCTAAAGTGTTCAAAACACTAGCAAGTTTCATTGCTCACTGAGGTCACAAATGAATGAATTAAAATGAGAGGATGTAGTTTTTTTTTTCTAGCAAGCCATAAAAATGAATAGCTGGCTGTAGCTGAGATGTCCCATTGCATTACACTGCAATAACTGACTATGCAGGGCAGAGTTCATATTTTAACTGACACTACAGCAGTTAAAACTTCAGGGATTATGGATAGTATTAATAAAAGTGCAAAAGAATAACTAATCATTTAAATGAGCATGTGACACTTATCTGTCCCCCAGGCTATGGTGTACTATCGCAGCCAGCAGGGACAGAGACAGTTTAATTCTGCTGCTGTCACTGATGATGTGGAAGCAATATATAATACCGAAGTTTTAATAAAGATATGAAAACCCTCATTGCAAGTAAAAAGGCGTGATGCTATCGTACGACAGACACTTTGGTAATACCATGCGTCGCCTCAGGGTGGCGCCAGTATACTGTCATTGCAGGTGATCACTGCTTGCTCGCTGGGGTCAGGTCAGAGCTGATACGATGCAAATCCCTTTATCTGTATTATATGGATGCAAAATCTGATCATTGCTGTCTATAATCGGCCCATCTGAATAGCGTGAAGATCAGTAGATCTATACGGCGCTTGCTCCGAAATGATGACTATAAACAGTGTTGAATTAAATGATGCATGATGTTTGTCGTCCGATTTCACCTGAAATATGTTGACATGACTCATTTTTTGAGGAAGTCAAACGTTTTGAAGCAAAGTCAGTCAACATATGGTTGAATCTTCCAAGCGTTTATATTGAATTTTGATTCATAATATGAGCCGCTGCGCAGCTCCGCACTGAGCGTCCCGCCGCACCCCTCCGTGAGCCAGGCGGAGTGCAGCAGTCAGGCAGCCAGAGAAGAAAAGCCTTAAGCACCGTCAGGACCACATGATTGTATTACCAGTGTCGTTTAGTTTTAAAGTTGTGTTTTCACGTTAGATTAACGCTAACTGTGACTCATGACAGTTTTGGTTTGCCAACAAATACACGGAACTTTAACGGGCTCTGTTGTATGTTGGTGGAGGAGCTGTGTGACTTGGATTGATGCTGGCGGCAGTGGTCTGTAACAGTGGTCTATCATTTACACTGACAAATATTCTCTCCATATAAAAACACTGACAACCATATAGGCCTATACATTTAAAATGTCACAAAGAGCATGCTGGAAGAAATAACACTAGATTGGCCTTGATCTAACTTTCCTACGTGAAGTCATAATCACTGGATTATTTGTTAAAGGACATTTTAATTTGAATGTCTATCGTCACGGGTAAATGGTTTGTCGTTCTGTACTACACATAAATGATTACACAACAAATATGTAAAAAGGTCTACATTTTAGAAAACAGGTCTGGAGACTACAAATAGGTATGTGTCATGTTATTTGTCCACAGATCCTGAATTTTCCTTTAAAATATCACACGCTTGTCCTCCAAAATCACAGGACAGCAAAATTCAAAATGTCAACCATCCAGTGGAATCAAATCACAAAACCAATCAAAAAATAAGTGTGTATATGATAAGGTGTTTATTTAAACAATAGCATATGAAACAACAGTGTATTCTAACAGTAAAATAAGCATAAGCATATAGAAATAAATGGCATGAGACTTCTCACATTGAATGTTTCGCTTTGCACACTAAGAACTTGCTAAAACCCTCACATATGCAGGAAATACAGATTTTAAATGGGGCAACACAGACAATATTCTTTACACATAATTTAAGAGCATATGATAACATTCTGCTTCTAATTATATTTTCACATTCAGGATCATTTTAAGGGACTTGGAAATAAAAAGATAAAAAAAACTTGACACCTGAGATGATCTTATAGATCTAATTCACAGTTAAATCACCAATCAGGAAAGACTTTTATGACCATTGTTATGGTCTAGATTATGTCCATAATTACAATATCCAAGTCATCTTGTGCATATAAAACATAAATACTAAAAGTGCTGATGTTCCAGAAACAAAAGCAGCTTGAACTTCAATGGAGTTGCCTATAGTAGAACACAGTGTTTTAGGCTTGACTTGGAAAAACAACAGTTCTTCTGTGGGTCACCTGGAATATTTTGATTTAGTACAATTCATTTTCTCTCTGAATTTTCTTAAATACAGCGAGAGCTGGAAGGTACGCTTCCTGCAGAAATCGCAGGAGTGCTTCCACAGTATTTTCAAAGCCCTTATGATCATAAGTGATTAACATTTCTTTCCCACCAGGCAAAAGGAGGACTGTTTCAGAAATGTTTAAAATCCCCATTTGAAACTGCAGTTTAAAACTGGTCTCCACATTCAGTTGGTTGGTCTTTGAATTGATCACCTTCTCATTGGTGACCTCCTGAATGTGTATAATTTGGTGCTTGCCAGTTTCGGGGTTTTGGAAGACTCTGACGTCTTCCACCACCAGGAAGGGGTACTGCTCGTGCTCCCTGTAGTTGACTATTTTGATGCTTCCTGCAATTTTGCACAGCTCCTCTTGGCTGGTGCCCAGGCTGCCTGTGGCAATCTGCCGTTGTGCCCAGTGCTGCAAAGCCCTTTTCTCGCTTTCCTCCTTAGGGGCCGAGGATTTTTTCTGTTTTCGTTTCTTCCCTGTTTTCTGGCGGTGACTGACAGCGGTAGAGTTTCTGCAGTGGGTCTTCTCTTCACATGGGTTTAGCTGTTTGTGTGTTACTAGCTCTGCTGTGTTGAGGTGCTGGTTTGAACCTGTTTTCTCCAGAAAGAACTGATCCATGACTTGGTAGGGGAATTCCTTCTGATCTCCATCTGCCAGGAATGCTCTCACACTATAGTGGTTCAATATCTGCCTGACTCTTTTGTGGTGCATGCTGGGATGTTTCAGTTTCTTCTTTGTCTTCAGCCAAGCCTCCAGTTTCTCTCTTTCTGTGTCCTTCAGTATTCCATGCAGTGCTTGCATTAAACTTTCAGTCTTTCCTGGCTGATCAATAACATTCTCCATCCCTGATAAGGTGCAACCTCTCAGATCTGAAAAATATCAAATAACTCAGTTGCATTATAGGTCAATAATTAAAAACTTCAAACTCAATTAACTGCAGAGTTCTTCAGGAAAGATTAACTGTCTGCTCAAGGATGGATAAGTCATATAGTAATGAGAATTTGGCTTCTAATTCTTACTAGAGTTTCTAAATATATTGGAAATATGGGCAAAGTATTGAGATTACCAGGGTTTAAGTAACAGGGTGGTAAGTGTGGAATAGCAGCTGCAAAATGGGGCCTATAGAGCAAGGCAGTGACTTCATGCAACTGTATTCCAAGTATGCTAAAACACCTTTGAAATAATAAAAATCCTGTGAAAACTGATAATGCAGACAGACTGTGTTGGTTGTAACTATGAGTCACTATAAATGCAAAGAACCCAAAGTATTTACCCAGAGTACACCCAGAGCCATGGGGAGAATCTGAAAAGATTCGGAAAACAGCAGCAACAGCAACAGCAACTGAAGCCACCCGGATAAGGAAAGCCTTCCCTCGAAACCCAGGCTTTTCCACTGTGAATTCACCCTGAGATTCTGCAACACATAACAGACCAAAGATCTTTTCTGGAGTCACAGGGTCATGTACTGTACTTACATTAACATGAGATCTAGTCAGAAGTGAAGTGGTAATCTCTGTATCAATAATCAAAATAAATAGAAATAATAGAAATACATTCTTGGTCTCCATTTGATTTTTTTTTTCAAATGGTACTTAAAATTGTTATGACAACTAACATAATTATTCATTCTTTCAGCAGATCTGGTAGTTTTATGCAGAGTATGAAACTGAAAGAAGTACATTTGTGGCACCAGAATGGCAGAATATGGGATGTGGAATGAGAAATGGGGGTTATATTACCCAGATCACTGATGAGGAAGGGCTCGTGTTTTTTTAGGGTCTGGTAAAAGGCGAAGTACGCGCTGTGTCCACCAGGTTTCACTGCGTCAAAGAGCTCCCTCGTCTGTTCTTGGGCTGGGTGTGTCTGGCGGATTCTCTGATACTGTTCATCCTTAATGAAATTTTTCCCAAGCAGGTCGTCTGCTAAAGGAACCACCAGCCTCACCCTATCAATGATCTCTGTCCTGTTTGTCTCCACGAATGCAGAGGCTACAGTGAGAGGAAAACAGCATGATTAGGACAGACACTGTTGACCCTCACTGTGTGACACCAAAACAGCAAAAGACTGATATTTCTGAGCAGGACTGCAGGGATTTCTGTGCTGTAGAACAGTGGTCAGGAAACTTAGAGAGGAACAAGGAGGGTTTTGAAAGGAATATTGCTTCAGTACCCTTCAGAAAACTATCAATTTAATGCACAGTGTATCCAATGTTATGTATATTGCCCTGGAGGAAAAAAAAGCTGTTTAGCAGCTTTGTAATTCACTTTTGAAAATATGCAGGCTTATTCTGCACATCCACAGTGGGGTGGGGATAGAGAATATTGGGATATTGCAATGTTATGCAGAAAAACTGAATTTACGTGGAAGCTACTGGTTTTGGCCACTAGAGGGCAGCTAAAAACAGGATGTTACAGATTCAAATTCGGAACAAAAGGAAACTATGGTGTGCTCTGAATTGCCTGTTAGTGTGGAGTCACATGCTGTCTCCATTGCAGAAGCATTTTATTTCATTCTTATCCCCATACCACCCCCACACAGAAACCTAACAGCTGGGCTGGAAGAAACTCTGTAGTTTTAGATACAGTAGTTGTGTTTGACTTAAGTGGGTTATTCGAAAACACAACACATGCACACACACACACGCGTGTGCGCACACACACACACACACTCACACAGAAAGGAAACAAAAGTGAGAGAGAGAGAAAGAGAACACTTTCGAAAAGAAATGAGACATTTTTTATTTACAGGTGTGCTGGAGAAGATAACCACTCAGTGCCATACACATGAAGCCCCACACCGTAGGAGAAACGAAACTCCCACACACTGTTACATTTGCACAAATGCAACTCTCATTAGTGCTCACATGTGGGTCGGAACCCTTCATCAGAGCATTGATATAGATTAGGAGGCAAAATTGACACAAGCTGGAACATGGAATGCATTTTTGGGATTCCTCCCACAAAGCTGGCACTAACCTAAACCCTCCACACCCACTGCAAAGACCTCAGGGCTCTGCCACAGCTTCCTGCATTTCCACAGTGCACAGACTCTGTAACGAAAACTCCACATTATTCAGCGACCTGCCCGACGCGCGGCCGTACTGGAGTCTCTCACAGGTGCCATCCTGGGTCTGGTGAGGACGTCTACGGTGATTTATGTAACGCAAAACAAAAACCACACAAGTGATGCACGTAGGACGTCCTTTCTGCAGAGTTTCTCCCATTCAGTTTATTTCAGCCTTTTGTCTGTATTAATTCACGACAGTGATGGGTGTCTTGGCTGATGTGTACCTGCAACTGTACCCTGTGTCCAGGGAAAATTATTCATGGAAAGGGGGGAGGGATGTGTAGTTCAATAGTTCATTTCTCAACTCTAAGACACTGAGTCAAAACGGTATAACATAATGTTACAATAATAATCATTAAAGCCGCTTGTGGTCTATGTATGCAAGGAACTATCACATGATCACATGATGGAAAGTTGTTCACACACACACAGGTAAATCTACCTGTGTAATGGACTGACCCGGAGCTAGCGGGAAATGGCGGGAAAGTGATTACTATTTACTTAATTTCCGTAAGTAGGTATACTGATGTTCATTCAGAACCGGAAACTCTATTGTTGTGTGTACATTCTGAACAAAACCAAGCACCAATCATTTAAACTCAAGCTGGGGGCATGTCTGAACATGTATGTATTTTTCTAAGTCACCATTGCAGCTGTGATTAAGTGGATGAAGAACTTTGGGAATTTATTCAGATTAATATATGATGCAGAAGAAAAACTTTATCACATGAAAAGGTTACCATATGCCAGTCAAGTAAATAGTTATTTATTTATTTGGCATATTTTGCTCTATTACCTTGTGGGTACAATATTGTTACACTGCAAAAATTGTCTAGGTAGATGTCCTCTCTTGCTGCTTACAACTTTTTGTATCATCTTGTGTTAAAGATTTATGGTTACATTTAAAAAGAATATATATATATATATATATAAGATTAAAATTTGAATTTTAAATTCCCTGTTTGCCAAAAGCTTTCCTCATTTTTAGTTTCTTACCTGTTTTCATTCCTATATTTTCGTCTTCAGAGAATGGTAACCCCACTTTAAAAGTCCCCAGTACAAAAATATAAGTACAAATATGAGTATGAGACAACCAGACTTAGGCAGCAAAATTTCTGAGTAGACATCAGACATTCGGTGATGAAGATAATTCTTTATTGTATATGTGGATTCAGCAAAAAATTGACTAACATTTTCTGGCAAATGGGAACATTTTAGTCCCACATTTCACTGCATTTGAATGTTTGTAAGTTAAACCTTCTTGTTCAAATTTGCTGTTAGTCAGTGAAAATGTGTGTTTTCAAATAAAAATGTACAACGTTACAAAATAACATAAGAATAATGTAAGAAAATTATACAGAGAAACCATAAGAACATCCTTAGAAAAACAGAATTTGGCATTTAGATTTGGTATGTTTTTGGCTTCAGATTCACTTTTTTGCTTTTTTGCATGTTCTGGTGTTGCATTGTTCAATCGTAGACATCTTACATGTGGTGCAGAATAAACAAAATGATCTCCATTGCCCCTTTAGCAGAGATACTGTACGAATTGTAACAGATATGTTTATACATGTATCTGAGTACAATGTGTTGCCATAAATACAGAAGCATAATTTATTCACACTAGTGGAACCACTTCAGTCATAGAGGAAATTCTAAGAATTGTAAGATCTAAAAATGTAATGAGATATCATCTGTGAAAAAAAAAAATATTTATAACAAAAGGTCTAATTACTTCATTTGTTATTTTAATAATTTATGCACACATTTATAACATTGTTCTTCTACCTCAAACATTTATTATATAAGGAGGATGACTCTCCTAAATGCATATTGCCACTGTTGTAAGTGGTTAATGGTTTGAAGAGGTAATTGACCATGTTTCTGCAGTAAGTGTCTGTCTGAACGGTGCAGGGCACTGATTTCCTCTTCATTTGCCTGTGCTCTGGGAGGGGGGTGTATTTTTGGCACAGCTGAAGGGTGGGGGAGAGCCCCGGACTGGAACAGTCAGACCGAGAGAACACCTGCACTGAGACAGAGACAGGAAGCAGAAGTGAAACCTGGCCCTCCTGTAGATAGGCTTTCTCAGAGCACCCTGGCCTGGCACCTGCTCATCCTCCCCCCTCTCTCTGATGTAAGGTTGCCTTCAGTACTTACTGTTATCTACCCATACTGTTCCTTCGTTGCAGAGTCAAGGCTTGGGGCTTAGCTGTTCCTCCTGTTTGCCAATGCTAGGATCAGTTTAAATGGATGGAAGATGGTAAAGACAGTTCATTAGAGCCACCATGGAGAATCTGCAGAGATTTTACTTTAATTTCTGTATTGGTTTGTATGATTTTGACCTGTAGTGAGCCTCTCTCTGTTCCCCCACCCTCTCCTCTGAGCTTCCCGGATCTTCTGCACCAAATCATAAACACGAGAGGAAGGCCTCCGCATGGAAGCAGCCAGAAATGTGCTGCTTTTCCTGGTTTTATTTCCAAAAATGTTATATTTTTACCATTTCCGTGGTGTTTAAAAGGGGGGAGCCCCCTTTATAACACAATGCTTTGAGATCGTACATTTGGGATGGAAGGAATATTTAAATGATTATTACCATTAATAATATTGAAACAACTCTATCAACAGACATTGATCACATCATACATTGCATAGTGTTTTTATTCATATTTCTAATTCCAATCTCAAATTTCAAACAGTTCTCTTTCTCTATACTGCACAAGATATTTTCAGAATTGAGTGTAGTTGCAGAAGTACGAAAGATGAACTCTTTCAGCATATGAGAATAACCACACTGTGTTTCCTGGGGGTGGGGGTCGGTCAGTGATGCAGTTGATTGTGGGTTGGTTGGGGGGGGGGTTGGTCTCGGTTGGCTGGGCTGGTTTATATGAGCAGCGGTCCCGGCCATCCTGCAGATAGTCACTGTGTCTCTCCCCACCGCGTCTCCACTGCTCTGACCCCTCTGTCAGCATGGTCCAGGCTCTGTTCACTGTCCTGATGCTCACGCTTGCTGGTAAGGCTCTGCCAGCACTGAGATCACTGCTGCAAATACCTCACATTCTTCTAATGCCGTAACAGCAATATACTTCTACAGCTGTGGAGATGTAGTGGAAGAGGTTGTGGAGGTCAGACTGTACCATGTGATTGCTCACAGCAGATAGTACTTTTAACTCATTTCATAAAACTTTGGTTCTTTATTTTAAAGAAGAGTGACAATTTTGACATCCACATACATTAATGCAAATGTAAGACAAAGACAAAGACAAATCATGTTTGTATTGAAATGTATGCTGGTCAGTAATTGTTTTCAAAATTAAATTTATTTTCTTTTAAATCCTTAGGGTTGGATGCCCTGCTGACACAGGAGAAATCCCTGTCTGTGTCTCTGCAATCAAACGTTAAAATATCCTGCCATGTAAGTTCTGGTAGCTGGGCTATTTCGTGGTATCAGCAGAAGTCTGGCAGCGGTCCCAAGTTTCTGCTGGTGGATTCAACCCGGGCACCTGGATTACCAAGCAGGTTCACGTATTCAGAGTCTGGCAGCTATGAGTACCTGCACATCAACGGGGTGACGGCCGAGGATGAAGCGGTATACTACTGCGCTTGTGTGGGTGGCTGTGTCTCGGGCCACAGTGATACACTTTACAGAGACACTCGTACAAAAACCATCATGGGACTGTCAATGGGATCCACACAGTCCTGGAACTGAACACACTGATCTGAGCTGGATGTGGATTCCTCAGAGCACGGCCATGGAATCAGCCTTATTCCAGGAGATTTGGATCTGATTTTTATACACATTTTCCCCTGGCTGTCAAGTACTGGAGGATGAGAGGAGCTGTTTAACAAGGTGACTTTTTGTACTGAGCTGCATAACTGTGGGGCACTACCTTTGGAGGAGGAACCAAGATCAATATATTGAGTAAGTATGTGTTAAATACTGAAATACCTTATAGGAAGAGCAAATTTAATATAAAAGTAGATACTACATATGTCTAATTTTACTTTTCTGAAACAAAACATTTTAGATGGCACACTTAACAGTGGACACAATGCTGTTACTCACTGTAGTAATAGAGATACTAGTATTAAGCAGTATATAGAGGTCTATGCTTGTAATCTGAGAAGGGTAGCATACTATAACTAATAGAAACAATTTAAAATTAGGATTTAGGATTGTTTGATTGTTGATGTTAGGATTGTCTAATAATAGAGAGACTGGTATGGGATAGTGAATGGAGCTCTCTGCTGGAGATCTGAGAGGGGTTTTTGTCAGACTGTGTATCACTGTGAGGTACTACCTTCGGAGGGGGCACCATGCTGAATGTGGGTGAGTTTGGTTTTTTATGATGGAAACACAATCACCAGGAATACTATAACCACAACAAAATATAGTTTTCAAACAAATAGTGCTTTATATATATTCTTTAAAATTTTACTTATAAAACATGCAGTCATTCATTAATGTCACTCTGTTACAAAATGCCTAAAGGTATATATTGTGTTATATGTGTAGTACTTTGGTAGATGGTGGTGTCTTGTAACTGATTGAATAGCTGATGTATATTAATTTCCCACAAACTCCATTTCATTATATTGAATGCAAATTTATTCTGTACTTCACCCCATAAAACTGGAAAATAAGCAAAAATAATAAATAGACCGTAAGACATAATGTTACATTTCTACACGAAGAATGAGTATGAGTGAAAGGCAAAAATTGAACAATGAAAGATCTTGTTCATTAATTAAAAGGTCTGGAGATAGGCCTACCGTTATCCATAGCAACGCAGCTCACTTATTCACCTTACACGTTCCGCTGATTATTTTTGTTCTTTTTTATTAAAATTAACAACAAAACAAGAAATCCCACATTTTCTATTATGGAATACAGAATATTCCTAACACGGAAGAATATTAGTGGAACAAATGGTATGCATTTCTGAATATTAAAGTCGAAATATTTAGAGAAAAACACGAAATAGCCAATATTTTCAGAATGAAGTCGAAATATCTGGAGGAAAAGATGAAATACCTAATATTTCGAGAATTAAGTCGAAAGGATTACCCTATTTCCAGTGATTGTGTTCAGCTGCAGCGCCAGCAAACTTCTGCATAACCCAAGGAGAACGACATGGCGTTCATGGGGGAATCCTCAACCTTTCACCCTTTAGAATTTTGTCTCGAAAGATTATTTCGCCTCCATTATAGAAATATTATTTCATCCTTTTCGCGAAGTATTCCTACTTTATTCTCGCTGCATACTATTTTTCTCACTCTTGTAACTGGCTATAATGTAAGGAGCCAGTTACAACAGTGCGAAAAATGGTATGCATCCAGAATAAAACCGTATATCATATAGTCGTATATACAGATATGCTTTTGACTCGCTTTAAACTTACTTAGGTCTTAACTTCTCTGTTATCTGTGATCCTTGTGGTATCATATTTGTATGGTTTGATGGCTCGATCGGTTGTTGATGTAAGAGCTGCAAAATATGTTTCAAAATAGTCCAAATATCACTGCAGAGCAGTTGTATTGCTGTCCTGACATTATTCCCTCCCTGGCAGCTCGACCCTCGTCTCCCCCGACGCTGACCCTGTTACCCCCGTCCCAGACGGAGCTGGCTGAGGGCAGGGCCACCCTGGTGTGTCTGGCGCAGGGCTTTTACCCTGACTCCGTCACCGTGTCCTGGACGAGCGACGGCCGCGCTGCGACAGGCAGCGAGGTGCAGACCAGCGAGAGCCAGCGCCAGTCTGACGGCACCTACTCCGTCAGCAGCCTCTTCTCTCTGCCGGCCGCGCAGTGGAGCTCCGGCCGCTCCGTGTCCTGCCAGCTGCGCCACTCTGCGCTGAGCGCCCCGCTGAGCCGCAGCGTCAGCCAGGCGGAGTGCAGCGCTTAAACACCGGCATCATTACATTACAACTAGCGTACTGCTCAACAAAAGTAGAGATGAGCTTTCATGCAGCCTCTGTGTTAAATGTGTGATGGATGACCGAAATATCTGCGCTTCTTATAGACAGCGGAATCTGTAGCTTGTAGACAGCTGTGGTCTCGTCTAATAAACTTCTCTGAAACCCCGTGCTGAGGTTCAACTCGAAATAGCCTTGTGGCTAATGCCGCCATCTGGTGGTGGTGATGTAAATTGCAAATGCTTGCCCCGCTAAATAATAAACTTAAGAACATTACACCATTGCCTCTGTGTTTATTTTACCAATGTTGCATTAAGTAAATACTAGATTTCACAGTGATACTATTTCCCTGCTGAAGATTTATTCTTCATCCAGTTTGTGGTGCAGTTATCAGGCAGTATACAATGATGTTCATAATCATGGAAATGTACTACATTCATGAAAGAAAAACTTACTGTTGAGTATATGGTGCGTAGTATGAAGTTTTTAATATATTACAGTAATACAGCTACTACAAATATAATAACAATTAAAAGTTCATATTTTAAAATTATCCTTCTGAAGAAATCATTAGATGTCTAGAATATGAACCTCAGACAACTGGAACAGTAACGGATGAGGGATCACTCCAAATGAAATCCTGAACCGGATAAAGGATTAACCTGTTACTCCAAATGCAAATGAGCTGAAATGTAAATGAGCTTAAAGGTAAACAGGCGGTTATGAAAGCAGAACCACTCTTTGCCTTGAGGAGCACCGGACCCCACCCCTGTCCCCGTGTCCGTGTGAGGCCTGGTGCTCGGGCTGCCAGCGGTACACTGCCAGCGCCGTGAAACGCTCCATGCCGCTGCTTCCTCTGTGAGGCCGCTGTGGCGTTTACCGCCCTCTTGTGGCCAGTTGTTGTGTATGCCTTTTGCCAGTTTCTGATATTTGTAAAACTGTAGAGTTTGAGTTACACAAATATGAATGTGTTTCTTAATTCATCAGATTTAAACCTTTTACTATTTTCAACACTTTTGACTATTATATGTTAACATTTATAGAGTGTGTTTACAAATGTAAACAAAGACTAAAAGCTTGACTCCCTGAGCAGATAATACATACTACATTAAATGCCTTGTGGGGATGTTTTTATTTTCTGCCAAAAAGCCATCCAGTGGAACCTGAAACTGGAATTCATATCCAGTTATTATGCAATGGAATGAAACAAATTTGTAAACAGGTAGAAGTAAGATTTTTAACTTCATATTCAGGAGATGTCTGTCCCTTAACGGACCCTCCCTGTGAAAGCGCTGTTTTCCTCTGAAAAGTGGCGCACATGCAGAGAGCAGTGCTTGCAGCAGAGAGCAGTGATTGCAGCAGAGAGCAGTGCTTGCAGCAGAGAGCAGTGCTTGCAGCAGAGAGCAGTGCTTCCAGCAGAGAGCAGTGCTTGCAGCACACTCTGCCCTGTGCTTCTCCGCTGTGTTTGTGCAGGACCAGCAGGCCCTGAAAACAAACAGCGCTGAATCAACAGGTCGCCTGACGCTGCAGCCCGAGCAGCTCAAACCTGCCGTCTAATCATTCATTGGTGAGCCTTGCCCCTTCACCCCTCACCCCCAGGAGTAACCACACTGAGGGCGTTTTATCAGTGAAAAATAATGCAGAGCAATGTTGCATTCACTTCAATGTTTTTCTCTGCATGCTGTCCTGGACCAGAGAAAGCTATGGCTAACTGCCATGTCACCGTTTCTGCTGTATTATGAAATGTGACTGTTATTACCCTCTTCATGTAAGATGGTCACATGGTGTGTGGCATTGACAGTGTTGAACTGAAAGGTGACCCTTTGAGGCTCTTTGCTGCTGTTTGGCTTGTGTGGACCATGGACTTTAGGTATGGAATACCTAACAGAAATACAAGTGCTCCCTGCTATTTGCATCTCAGCTGGCGCTGCTGCAAGAAGGACAGCAGACACCACGGGTCCACCTGCTGGTTAAGGAGCAGAACTGCAGCCTGGACACTCAGGGCTACTGCCACATCCAGAGAAGCTGCCACTATGGTCATCCATATTCAGCAGCCTGAGGTCTCAAGGCCAATCCACCAACATCTGCTGTCCCCTAAGTGGAGGGGATATAATAAGCATGAAATAAAGAGGCTGGAGACCCACAATTAGATCTGCAGCCTTCCTGAGATATAAAAGTCTCCTTCTCACACAGTAACAATGCTCATTCTGTTCTCAGTCCTGACAGAGTAACAATACTCCTTCTGTTCTCAGTTCTTACAGAGTAACAATAATCATTCTGTTCTCAGTCCTGACAGAGTAACAGTACTCATTCTGTTCTCATTCTACTACGGTCAGACTGCAGTGAGACAGGCCTGTTTTCAACTTCACTGATATTAAAGGTACACAGCGGCAGGCCCCCAGTTAAAGCCTGTCCCCAGAGAGCTGACGTCACTGTACCTGAGAGGAGTGATCTCTCAGTCACTGACTGCCAGCACAGAGACAGCGAGCATTGACCCGTCAGAGATCAGACTCACTCCTGTAACAGACCAGGGAGAGCGGGCAACAGGTACCAGACCAGCGCTAACACTTCATTTTTGTGTTATTTTGCATTATTTGTAGGGCTTCAGGTCCATTTCAGGTGGTGTTGTTTCTGAGGTAGCTGGAGCTTGCTGTTTTGCATGTCAACATGAGGGTGAGTTTGGGAACGGAAGGTGATCTGTCTCCCTGACTGCAGTGGACCTCCTGTCGGCTGTAATCCACTGCGGGTCACTGCAGAAAACATGGCAACCCGGCCAGCAGAGAAGCCGGCCACCAGCCAGCCTGTCTTCCTGCAGTTCAATAACCTGGCCTGCGAGGTGGTTGGGGGAAAGGTGAGCAATGAGCAGCGGCGGGGAGTGTGTGGGGGACAGAATGAGAGTTTCAGGAGGAAAACAGGGGAGTTTAGCACCAGCATGCTGCAGGAAAGTACCTTCTTAAATGTAATATTACACTATTACATTTAATAACACCATGTGTTTGGTAAAAAGCTCTCCATCCAAACATGTAAAAAGGTCATAAATATGAATACAAATACATTGAAAAAGACCAAAGAATGACAAGAAAAAATTCCCACACATGTATGGCTCTTTTTTAATGGCTGGCATTTCATACTAGCCATATAGTGTGGTCTGATGCTAAGCCATATAGCTTGTATTGCTGAGTCTAATGTTAAGCGCTACAGTTTAGTGTAATGGTAAGCAGTATTGTGGTGGAGGGTGTGTACTGGTTCAAGGGTGGGGGTTGGCCGTCGCCACGGAGTGTCGGTCAGAACACAGGGAAACAGGGCACATCTGATCCTTTAAACTCGTTTAATGGGTATTGGCATAGTCTTGATCACTTTGCAGGTTTGGAGGTATTTGAGGGTATGTGTGTGTGGTCTGAACAAAAGGCAGATATACATAATATTAGTTATACAGCATTATACAATTATAACTTTATCACTATACAGACACATAACGCTGGGCAAGCAACACAGCAAACTACACAGGGTTATGATATGTACAATCGTTCAATCAGAAATGGCATAACTGACATACTTCTATACAAGACGGGCGCGATACAGTCACACAGCGTAAGCTTGCATACTACGCACCGGGACATATTTACGTTCACGTAGAGTAGAGTTTATGCGTGTTAATCGTCTCTACGCGTTATAATATTAATTTCTCAACATTACTGATTATGGTGGATGTCTGAAAATATTACTCTAAGCGCAACAACATCTAAACAATTACGCTAACTGAAAACAACTTCGGGGGGCTATCCCCGCTGTACTCGGTAGTAAGTGAGAAGTAACATGGGTAACAAAGACACAAGCTTACAGCACACGGTAACAGAGAACTAAGTAAGCAAATTTACTTACTTTAAAGTCATGAACGCACACAGGAAAAGGTGTAACACTTTACTAACTACGCAAAGGTAACTTAATGGCTTCTCACGATCGCCATTTGGTGTCCTGCTCTAACTTGTTTTCTCCCCTTTCGTCTTGCTGTGCTCCGATTGGCTGATCGTCCGTATGGCTTTGCATGGACAGGGAAGGGGCCGCCCTCAGTTAAAGGGGCCGCCCTCCTTTACAGCCGCCCCTACATTCACTGTGTGAATGTACTTCCTGTAGATGGTGTGATCTGGGTAGGAGGTGCCCGTTGGTTGTCATCGTCAGGGATGGCAGGGAGCTTGATGAGCCGAGCTACGGGGCGGTGGTAGCGTTTGCCTTTGACCTGAATGTCCACTGAACGAACATGGCCATCTGCTCCAGGAAAGTGGTCTCCACCCGCCCAACAGGCCAGAGTGCTCTAGGGAGCTGGTGGTCCATGATCATCACGACGGTCCCAGGAGTGAGGTCATCAGTGTCATTGGTCCATTTCTGTCGTCGCTGTAGAGAGGGTAAGTAATTCTTAATGAAGTAGCTCCAGAATTGATCTGCCAGTACCTGAGTGTGACGCCATCTCCGTCGGCTTAGTAGCTCTGACTCTGGGAAAACAACCTGTGGCAGAGAAGCATCAGGCCGCCCCATCAGCAAGTAGTTAGGGGTCACCGGGTCAGGATCAGCTACATCGGAGGAGACGTATCCGAGGGGCTTTGCGTTCAGGATGGCCTCAACTTCGGTCAGGAGCGTCCTGAGGACTTCTTCAGTCAGCGTCTGAGCTCCTACTATGGTGTGGAGAGCGGCCTTGACAGAGCGAATCTCACGCTCCCACATACCTCCGAAATGTGGTGCGTTAGGGGGGTTGTACTGGAACTTGATCTTCTGCTTGGCCAGTAGTGTTTGGAGACCTGGACTCATGGCATTGAAGGCATCCTGCAGCTCTTTGTCGCCCCCTCGAAGGTTGGTTCCCTGGTCACAGAGAAGTTCAAACGGGGTTCCACGGCGGGCCACAAATCGTCGGAGTGCCATAAGGAAGGCGTCTGTATCCATACTATAGAGTAGGTCCAGGTGAACACAACGTGTGGTCATGCACTTAAAGATTACACCCCACCTCTTCTCACTGGATCTCCCCCGCTTTACCATGAAGGGTCCGAAGCAATCCACTCCAGTGGAGTAGAAGGCTGGCTTTAAGAGGCGAAGGCGGGCTGGAGGGAGGTCGGCCATCTTTGGGATCTTGGGTGTAGCTCTCCACTTCTGGCACTCGACACAGGAACGCTGGTGCTGTCGGATGGCTTCTCTTCCTCTGAGAATCCAGTAGGTTCTTCGCACTTCTGCAAAGACTCTTTCTGGGCCAGGATGGCACAGTTTGCTGTCATACTGCTTTATGAGGAGACGGGTGACAGGGTGTTTGGGATCTAGAACTATGGGATGTAAGGTGTCAGGGCTGATGTCTACAGCATGACGCAGTCTCCCACCCACACGGATGACCTCAGTGTTGACATCAAACTCTGGGGACAATGTGAGGACACGGCTGGAGGAGGGGATACGCTTACCAGCTTTGAGGGCCTGAAACTCTTCTGGGAAGCTGTCCCTCTGGGCCTGCCGAATCAGTGCTGCTTCAGCTTTCTGGTAGTCTGCTGCTCCTGGGTTGCCTGTCTGGCCTGCCGCCCCATGTTGGGACCTGCAAGTTGCCTCCACAAGGTCTTCAAAGGTTGAATACTGATTGGCATCTGGTAGTGACGGGTCAGATGCTGCCGAGATGAGACCGCAGAACTTAACGGTGCGAAGCTCAGTTGGATCAACTGTCAGTTCAGTAGCCGGGTATTGAGGCCACGACTCAGGCGGTAAGTGAAGAAACTGAGGCCCTTGACTCCATCGGTTTGGCTGCGCTAAATCCATAAGAGTCTTGCCGCGGGTGACGTCGTCCGCAGGGTTGCTGGCTGAATCCACATAGCGCCAGGTGTGGCCGTCTGTGAGCTCTTGAATCTCTGCGACTCTCGTTCCCACAAACACCTTGAACCTGCACGATTCGGACTGCAGCCAGGCAAGAACGGTTGTTGAGTCCGTCCATAGGATTGTGTTATTAATCTCCAGGGAGAGCTCGCTGTGAAGCAGCTTGGCCAGCTGTGCCCCGGTGAGTGCGGCACTGAGTTCCAGCCTGGGCATTGACTGAAGGCGCTTCGGCGCCACCCTGGATCTAGCAAGGACAAATGCTAGCTGTACCTCTCCTTGATGTTCAGTACGGAGGTATGCTACCGATCCGTAAGCTGCCTCTGACGCATCACAAAAGATGTGCAATTCTCTTCTGACTTCTGGCACATCCAGGTCAGCAGACACAAAGCACCTGGATAGGGTGATCAAGGGTAGGTGCTGCAGTTCCGCTTCCCATGTCTTCCAAGCTTGTAGGAGGTCAGAGGGGAGAAGTGGGTCATCCCATTCTCTTTCTTTCACCCATAGCTGTCGCACCAAAACTTTGGCCCTGGTGGTGAAGGGGAGTATGTATCCCAGGGGATCATACTGGCTCGCTAAAACGCGATATATATTCCGCATTGTCACCTCTTGGTAGGGGGAGGGTCGATGGCGGTAATGGAGGGTGTCAGGCAGGCAGTGCCAGCTTAAACCCAAGGTCATCTCTTGTGGGTCTGTCTGGGTTTGGGAGATCCACAGCTCAGTGCTCTCAGATCTAGCTTCCTTTGGTAGGTGGCTTACAACCGAGGTTTCATTGCTGGCCCACTGTCTTATCTCAAATCCACCTGTGGCCAGCAGGGACCTCAGCTCATTGACCAGCTCACGTGCTTCGTCAGTGGAGGGAGTGCTTTGCAGGCAGTTATCCACATAAAAACACCGTTCAACTGACTGTTGAGTCTTGTCACCTGGTTGGCAGTGGGTGAAGATATGTTGCTGCAGTGCAAATGTCGCACAACACGGGCTGCATGTCGTACCGAATGGAAGGACTTGCCATTCGTACACGGCCGGTTGTGCCTCTGGCTTCAGATCCCTCCACAAGAATCGTAGGAGGGGCTTATCTTTGGGGAGCAGGCGGACCTGGTGAAACATCCCCTTTATGTCTCCACTGATGGCCACTCGATGTTCACGAAAGCGGATCAGTACTCCCAGGAGAGAAGGTCCCAGTGTAGGTCCAGGTAGCAACAGCTTGTTGAGATTCTGTCCATTGTAGGTGTAAGAGCAGTTGAATACTACTCTGTGCTTTCCATTGTGGGACACAATGTGGTGGGGAAGGTACCATGACTCTCCGGACAGCTCAACCTCCTGGGGTGGTATTTGGATGGCGTAGCCAGCTTTCTCCAGGTTCCGGATCTCTTCTCTGTATTTGGCAGCCAGCTGTGGGTCTCTAGCCAATCGACGTTCTGTGCTACGGAGGTGACACATCACTGCCTCCTTAGGTGCGTGCAATGCCGGCATGTCCTTGATTCGTAGAAGTGGGGTGGCGTAACGGTGTACTCCGTCCACATTCACATGGATGGTCTGTGTTTCCAGCATCTTGAGAGCCTCTTGATCCTGTCGTGACCTGGTCACCAGCTTCTCACTTCGGTAGGGCAAGACGTCCAGCTGCCATAACCTTTCAACCTGATGATGTAGGTCAGTGGATGGAGAGCAGATGGATGTGAACAGACACTGGGATGTTGGGAGCCGCTCCTGTAGGTGTTTAGATGGGCCTTGCAGGGTCCAGCCGAGGCGGGTTCTGATTGCTGCTGGGCCCCCTGGCGGGCCCAGACGCACTGGCTCCACTGGAGTGACAAGCTCTGGGTGATCTGCGCCTATGAGGAGTAGGGGCTGTGCCTTGGAGAGAGGGGGTATGGGTATTCCTCTGAGGTGCATGTATCTTTCCTTTAAGGCACTTACTGGGTAGTCGTACTCTGCTAAGCCAAGCTGATCTGCTGTGAAGGCTCTGCGGATCTTGAATTTCCTCTGTGGGTTGCTAGCGGTGGAGATGTCAAAGGTCACAGACGTACCATGCAGTGTCCTGATGTCTTGGTGCACTGTCCGTAGCTGCAGCTGTTCTGGGCTTCCTCCAAGGCTGAGGTGTTGTGCAGCCGTGGCCAGCAGAATCGTGCGTTCTGAGCCATCGTCAAGGATGGCGAAAGTTTCCAGTGACTTCCGCTGGTGGTAGAGGATGACCTTAACGACCTTCAGGAACACTCTGCCGCCACAGCGGGGCTGGTCCAGGTAAAGAGTCTCTACGGTGGAGTTATAGAGACTGCTACTTTGCTTGGTGGCATCACTACTCCGTTGATTGATGTCATGAAGGACAGAAAGGTGCTTTCCCTGACAGAGACGGCAGGGCTTCTTGAGGTCACAATCCTTGGCCAGGTGAGACCGAGCACATCTCCAACAACGCTTGTTATCCTTTATCCAGCTGCCAGCCTGGTCCTTGGTGAGCGCTCCAAATGCCGTGCACTGGCTTAGGTAATGAGTAGTAGACTGGCAGTATGGACAGAAGACCTTGGATTTGGTGGGTGCTTTAGGCGGAACCACTGCAGTCTTGTCTGGTTGCTCTGCAGTGTTCCGCTGCTCTGCTCCATGCAGTATGGAGGTGGGTTTCTTCTGACCCCGAGGTGCAGCCTTCTGCTCCTTTGACTGCCCTTTCTCTGCAGAGGCCTTGTCAGTTGGGTCAAACTCCATGCAGTTGGCTTCCAGCTGCAGCCAATCAGCGAACTCAAGGAGGGAAAACTTCGCCTTGTCAGGGTTATTCTTAAGGTGCTGTCTACGAAATTGCTGCTGCTGAGGGCGAGGTAACCTGTTCAGCAGGCGCTTCACATTGGAGCCACTGTGGAGTTCTTCAACGCCGTCATCTTTCAGGGCTTTGAGCATTCCCACTATAGCTTGCACACGAAGAGAAAACTCGTCAAAGGCTCGTTCATCTCCAGCACGGATGGGTGGTAGGTTCTCAAGGGTCTCTATTTCTTTAAGCACGAACTGATAGGGTCGTCCATACCTTCTGTCTAGTGCTCGCAAGGCGTTGGTGTAGGGCATGGATGACTCTGCATGTGCCAGGACAAGTCTGTGGGCGTTAGGAACCTTCACGTGCTTGAGAAGGAGAGAGTACTTGTACCTCTCTGACAGGCTGGGATGGAGAAGATTACTCAGAGCCATTCGGAGCTCCACATATTGTGCCCTTTCTTCTTCAGTGAAGTCAGGAAAGGTGGGTCCCTCTACCATTGGAAACCAGTAAGGTGGAAAGTGGGCGGATGGATAGGGTAGGGTGTTAACATGAGGCTGGGAGAAGGCTACTGGATCTGGTGGCCAGTGACTGCCACCGACTGGAACAGGAGCTGCGGGTGCAGCGGGATATGCTTGGTGTGGTGGCACTGACCTAGGTGCGGACGTAGACTGACTGTGGGGCTCTGGGGCCACTGAAGGCTGGAAGGGAGATGGCTCTAGTGGGCTCTGCTTCGGCACAGGGGTTGGAGGCAATGGCCGCATCAGGAAATGGGCTTCACCATGTTGTTGGATTCTCTCCGACAATGGGGTGCAGCATGGCGATGCATAGCGATGGTCGGAGAGGGTAGGATCTCTGCTCAGAGGAGGTGGCGACAGGAGATGCGGGCCACTCAGGTGGGTCTTCCTCAGTTCCTGAGACAGCTCTTCAATGAGTGAGGTTGGAAGCTTAGGGGACTGCTGCCAGGGAGGAAGGTTTGAGGAGGCACCACGTGGACTTACATCAGGTTTCGGCTGTTCCCTCTCCTCTGATTTCAGGATCTGGGCCCGAGGTGTCTGATGGCGTGATGATGCTCTGGAGGACTGAGTGGATGCCCTTGGGGTACTTTGTAGCAGGACACGCTCCAAGAGTTCTGTCTGGCGTCTAGCAGTCTCACTCTGCTGTCTTGTGATCTCCACTATCTGCTGCATGAGGTCGTCAGGTGAACCTGCTGCCCCTTGTGGGGGTTTGGGACTGAAGGGGGTGGATGTACCTATTGCAGGTTCTCTGCGCCGAACTGACCGCATGGCTGGCGTACCGGCGTAGTTAACGAGGTAGTCATCAAGGTACACCGGCCTTTGGGTTGCTCTGCGCGGGCGCTGGCAGGATGCAGGTGGAGAGCTAAAGGAGCTGTGCCCTGGGGTTGCCATGGTAACGGCCCAATCCGGCTCGAAGGACCAATTTTGTGGTGGAGGGTGTGTACTGGTTCAAGGGTGGGGGTTGGCCGTCGCCACGGAGTGTCGGTCAGAACACAGGGAAACAGGGCACATCTGATCCTTTAAACTCGTTTAATGGGTATTGGCATAGTCTTGATCACTTTGCAGGTTTGGAGGTATTTGAGGGTATGTGTGTGTGGTCTGAACAAAAGGCAGATATACATAATATTAGTTATACAGCATTATACAATTATAACTTTATCACTATACAGACACATAACGCTGGGCAAGCAACACAGCAAACTACACAGGGTTATGATATGTACAATCGTTCAATCAGAAATGGCATAACTGACATACTTCTATACAAGACGGGCGCGATACAGTCACACAGCGTAAGCTTGCATACTACGCACCGGGACATATTTACGTTCACGTAGAGTAGAGTTTATGCGTGTTAATCGTCTCTACGCGTTATAATATTAATTTCTCAACATTACTGATTATGGTGGATGTCTGAAAATATTACTCTAAGCGCAACAACATCTAAACAATTACGCTAACTGAAAACAACTTCGGGGGGCTATCCCCGCTGTACTCGGTAGTAAGTGAGAAGTAACATGGGTAACAAAGACACAAGCTTACAGCACACGGTAACAGAGAACTAAGTAAGCAAATTTACTTACTTTAAAGTCATGAACGCACACAGGAAAAGGTGTAACACTTTACTAACTACGCAAAGGTAACTTAATGGCTTCTCACGATCGCCATTTGGTGTCCTGCTCTAACTTGTTTTCTCCCCTTTCGTCTTGCTGTGCTCCGATTGGCTGATCGTCCGTATGGCTTTGCATGGACAGGGAAGGGGCCGCCCTCAGTTAAAGGGGCCGCCCTCCTTTACAAGTATAGTTGAGCCTAATGTTAAACTGCATAGCTTAGTCTAAAGTTAAGCCTTATAGTTTCAGTCTAATATTAAACTATATAGTTTAGTTTAATGTTTTTGTTACTCTCATTCAAGGTGATTTTTGCCACAGACGAATGGTTTGCTCCAGCACAGAACCTCTTAAAGGTACAGTACACCTTCGTGTCGTGTTTGGTTTTGAGGAGTAGAGAACTGAAATGCTGACAGCTCTGAGCTGAGCTCTGAAAGTGAGCGCGGCCTCTCAGTGTTCTCTGCCCCCTGCGGGTCTCAGAGGGAGCCCCCGGTGTTCATCGCTGCAGCCTTCACCGAGTTCGGGAAGTGGATGGACGGCTGGGAGACCAGGAGGAAGAGGATCCCAGGTGTGTGGCGATTAGCGAACACCTGCATGTGTAGGGTTTTTTTTATAAATACAGGCAGCAGCACAGCCCATATGTTCCAACAGAACATGACAGTGTGATGCATTAAGGTCTGCATGGTCATGTAGATGTGATCTTCCCTTAAGGCCATGACTGGTGCATCATTCAGCTGGGCATTCCTGGGGTTGTGCACGGGTTCGATGTGGACACGTCTTTCTTCACCGGGAACTACACTCCCTCCGTCTCCATTCAGGGAGCCTGTCTCAGGCCAGGTAACGGGTCTTTCAAATGCAGCACCAGCCTCCACTGGTCAGGGGCTTTATACCAGACCGTTCTCACAGATTCACCTTCTGTCATAGAGTTATTACATCGTTAGATCCGTAGAGTCAAAGGTAATGTTGCATCCTTCATTGTGTAAAGATATATGTAGCTGCCATTTTTATTGACATATAGAGAGTTGATGAACAATCATTAAAAGTGCTTTACCGTTTTAAATGCCACCTTTTAAGCCATAACTTCACAGGTCACATAATAACTTAGCAGGGGCTAACAGCATGAATGATTCCCCTGTAACTCTGATATTATGGTGAGCCACCCCTCACCCACAATGCACTGCATCTGAACTGAGGTGTGAGGCAGACAGGTAATGAGGAGTGTGTGTCCTCCTTTGGCCAGATGAGATCCCTGCTTTAGCTCCTGAGGGGGACCGTGCAGGCCTGGCAGCTTCAGAGCAGGAGTTTCAAGCTGCTGCCCAGGTAAGCAGTGCCAGGCGTGTGTGTGTGTGTGTGTGTGTGTGTGTGTGTGTGTGTGTGTGTGTGTGTGTGTGTGTGTGTGTTTGTGTGTGTTTGTGCGCGTGTGTGCGCGTGTGTGTGCGCGTGTGCGTGCGCGTGTGTTTGTGTGTGTGTGTACGTGCGTGCATGCGTGCCCGCAGTAATTAATTTGTTTGTAACTGGCAGCTGCATTCAGAGAGCTGGGAGGAGTTGGTGCCGGTGACGGAGCTGAAGCCAGGCTACTCTGACTCCTGCCACAACTACTTCCCTGTAACCCCCCCACGCAAGGTCACTCACCTGCGGCTCAACATGTACCCAGGTAGCACCACCCTGCACCTCCCAAACTCTAAACACTGTCCTTAGCATCTCGCTAACACCTCCACATCTCTCAGCACCAGGATATGCATCTGCACATAAACCGTGACAGCATGCTGTGTGCCAGCGTATGCTCCATAGCGTTTTCCCGTTTAATCTCAGTTAGCTGACAGGCTGGGAATGTTTCTGCAGATGGAGGTATTGCTCGCCTGCGTGTCTATGGCATAGGTCAGAAGGAGCGGGCTGCTGGGTCCGGCTCAGACCAGGTGGACCTGGTGGCACTGGCCAATGGTGGGGTGTGTCTGGGATACAGCAACGCCCACTTTGGTCACCCACGCAACATGATAGGTACGTGACTGATGGAGGTACACCCAGTCCACAGCCTCTACCACACATCATAGAGGCTCGGTACTGTATGCCCAACCAAGCACTTCCTCTTGGCTGTTTCCTCCTGTGATGATGCTCCTTGCCTTCGGTGCAGTGTGCTGTTTCCTCCTGCGATGACGCTCCTTGCCTTCGGTGCAGTGTGCTGTTTCCTCCCAGCGTCCCAGCTGCCCCTCTCTGCGTTTTGTCTCGGCAGGTTCAGGAAGGGCAGTCAACATGGCGGACGGATGGGAGACAGCCAGGCGGCTGGACAGGCCGAAGGTCCTGGAGGTACAGGAAGCAGCTGCAGCTCCGTGTCTCTGATCTGGATTCGATAGCAGCATTAGCAATGTTAGCAGCATTAGCAGCGCTAGCAGAATTAGCAGAGTTAGCAACATTAGCAATGTTAGCAGCATTAGCAGCGCTAGCAGAATTAGCAGCATTAGCAGCATTGGAAACATTAGCAGCGTTAGCGTAAGCGGACGCACTGGGACGTGTCTGTTGCCACTCCACAGGTGGATGAGAAGGGCATTCTGCAGGTTCCAGGCAGCGAGTGGGCGGTGTTCAGGCTGGGTCACCCTGGGGTCATCAGCAGTATTGAGATAGACACCAACCACTTCAAAGGTGAGCCAGTGAACTAATATCACAGTTAACCTGAGTTAACATATTCTGATAGCCTAATCAGTTTTAGTATCACTTAACAGTAGTTATTTACTTAAAGTTTCTATTTTTCAGCATTGTAAATAATATATATATACAAAGTTAATCTGTAAGTAGAAAAATAACAGCCCATTAAAGCATGAAAAGTGAGAGAGTGAGAGAGCTGGGGTGTTAGGGGAGGAGAGAGAGAAAGAGAGGTTTGTACAGTATGGATACTGCAGTCCACTGAGGGTCTCACTGAGGTGTGAAGGTGTCCACACCTGTGCTGCAAACAGGGAATTTTCCGGATTCCTGTAAAATTGAGGGGTGTGCTCTGAATCCTGAGGAAGAGGAGCAGCACCTGAGCCGAAGGTGGGCCGACGCTGAGGGAAGCAAGTGGCGGAATCTGCTGCCTCCCCAGAAGGTCTGACACGCCCTGCGATTGCTCCTCTCTCATTGGACAATCACTGATGAGAGCGCTAGCACTGTTCACCCGGAGAGGAACAGAAGTCTCCTCTCGAACCCTTTGGGTTGAGCAGTTTTTGGAACATGCTCTCTCTGTCCCAGACTCCTGACATGCAGTACCAGTCAAAAGTTTGGACACACCTGATTCAGATAATGAGAAGCATGCGTTCAAAGACATTTTTATCCAAAGACTTATGCATAAATGGTTGAAATGAATTATAATTATAAATGGTGAGTTTGATGTCTATGTATGAATTTCTTTCCAAAAATAAGATTTTTTAAAAAATAACTTTTGGCTACTTTGAAGAATCTAAATTATAGGATAGGTTTGATTTGCTTTCAACACTTTTTGGTCACTGCGTAATTCCATTTGTGTTATTTCATAGTCTTGATGTCTTCGCTATTATTCTAAAATGTGGAAATTAGTAAAAATAAAGAATAAAAGTTGTGTCCAAACTTTTGAGTGAGACTGTAGCTGATGCAGTATAGCAATGGCTTTCCCTTCAGTTCACACTGTAAAATAAATCAGCTCGAAGCAGGCAGTATATTTTACTGAGCTTTATGTGACAGCAGTGATATCTGGGAGTAAGTTGGCAGCGTTAAGATATTCATGAGAAACATGAGTATATGCCAGAAGATCTGTCACGTTTGAATGCATATCAAGATGTGACACTAAAAAGCAGAAATTGAAAGTATGAATTAAATCAGCGCTTGGCAACTGAGCGGATATTTGATTTGTGATTTGACAGTGACTGCTAGTAGGTCTTCCTGCCTTACGCTTTTTTCCTCCAATAATCGAGTTACAGACGAGTCACTGTAAAATGTAGCTTGTGTTGCGTTGGTTACCTGCCAGCCCTGGAGAGATGTGCCAGCCGCTAAAGGCAGAGTGATGTCGACCCGTGCGCTCACTGAGAGACCTGCATGAAACGAGGCCACAGCACAAACCCACTGTGTCGAAACACAGCTAGCTTTAGCTTCAGTTTGGAATACCTTCCAGAGGAGATCACTGCACAGAAGTCACATTCTCTAATACATTCACTACTATAGCTACAAAGGCACAATATATCCAGCCTTTACAGTAATGGTTTGATCATTAAACCTATGTGAGACAAAAAATAATTGTGGCCACTTACATAATGATGAATAATGACTGCTGCTACTACTAACACTGCTACTACTGCTAACAGTAATATCAATACTACTACTACCACCACTACTACTACTACTAATAATAATAACAATAATATCAGTAGTACTCCTACTGCTACTATTACTGCTGCTACTGATAAAAATGATGTTAATTCTTTGAAATTCTCCTTCCTGCAGCTCAGACCCCACCACAGGCACCTGTTCTCCGGGGAGGTGTTGGAGCTGGCTGAAGCTGTCACTCACGTCCGCCTGGTCATCGCCCCAGACGGGGGTATCAGCAGGCTGCGTCTGTGGGGTCACCCCAAAGCGCCCCCCTCTTCAGACGCTGGGAAGCTAGCCTCCAAGCTGTGACACCACCATGTGCTGCCACGGTCGCAGCAAAAAGGCCGCGCACAGTGGCGGTGGCTGTAGAGTCAGAGCGACAATCCTCAGTTTTCATGTGAGGGTGCGTCAGCATTCACACATTGTTATTAATGTCTGTGGAATGAACAGTACAGGTATCTACTAAAATGAAGAAATAAAAACCACGCATCTACAAAACCTTACACATTGCTCAGTCCTTTACAGTGTGACGAGGGGACCTGCTGTGTTCTTTAAATTAGGTTCATATCCCTTGTACTATGCAGGACGTATGCAGAACCACAGATCCTGTTATAATCTGGATGAGCTGACAGTAGGTGCTGAGCGTGAGAGATGAGAGATGTAGATAGTTTGAAGGACAGCCTCATTGTAGGGTGCCTCAGACACACTGGGGATATGACTCTGTTCTCAGTGTTGGGTTAATTCCACAGCATATGAAAAGGCTCTGTACAGATGACCCCTAATCACAGGTACTTAGGTGTAAGTGTGTGAGCAATGAGTGTGTGAGTGTGTGTGTGTGAGCCTGTGAGTGTGTGAGCAGTGAGTGTGTGAGTGTGTGTGTGTAAGCAGTGAGTGTGTGAGTGTGTGAGGTACATCAGTGGCTGCTGGAGTTCCTCGAGGAGTCGAGGATCCTTACAGCAGTAAGGACTCTCGAGCCCAAGGGCCAATCAGTGGAGTGGCTTCATATTGAAACACACAGTGCGTAATATAGAGAATGTATTTCAGGCAGGCTCCACTTCATATCTCAGGAGTCTCTGTAATTAGGCCAGCACATCCAGCATGAGTGTCCCAGCTTCCTCAGGCTGCTAATGGTTTCCCTTCTCACTGTTCACCCTCCACAGCGGATGGGAGGCACACAGCCCCCTCAATGTCTGGCTACATCCAGCAGAACATGCCCTCCCACTTTCACTCTCAAGTCCTCAGTGATGTTCTTTATCCAGGCAACTTCTGATGCATCTCAGCCACCCAATTAGAAATGTATGTGTGAGGATGGCTTTCAGAGTGCAGTCATGGATGTCCTTGTGCAGATTCACTGGGGGAACAGCATCACGCCAGCATCCTTCACTCGTCCACAGTGGGACCATCTGTATTGTGATTAATTATATTTGCTTATTCTCACTCATGCTTGTCCATGTCGCGGTGGCAGAATGTGTTGTCGACGGTCCAGGCCAGAGCCGCGCTCAACGCAAGCGTTACATGCGTACGCTTTCAACGAGCGAAAAAATGCGGAGTCGGCGCTTTGTACGGAGGAAAAGGTCAAAGTGAGATGTCTGACGTCTGTTTATAACTATGACAAATTACGGCTTTGTGTTAGCCAGTGATTTATCGGGAGGGAGAGGCTTGTTTTTTCTTCTCCCTCAGGTGTCGCGTTCTGAGTTAATTGATCACGCCTCATCAACTCGGCTGAAATGTGAAATAAATTAATGGGCAAATGGAAGATAACTTTGGTAGGACATCAGTGGAAATTGGCATTCAAAGCCATCAGGGATTTGTGTTAGTTTCCTTTGGCTTGCAGCTAACACTGCAAATTTCTAATAGCCATGTTCATGGAAAACTCATTTGTTTTGTTAGTCTGTTAAAACTGAGTTATTTCCAACTCATGAATATTTAGAGCCTCGCATTTGTGCCACTCGTGAGAGGCATGATTATATTCACTACTCATCATGTTTTAACGAGATGTGAGCTGAAACAGGACAAGAAATATTGCTCAGGAATGAGATTTTTCACAGCTTGCGTATTAAAAGCTCCTCTGTTTCCTGTCCTTATAGATTCCTTCTGTATGGGTCTGATCACTGCGAGGCACCTTTGAGCTGTGAGCTGTGAAATTGTGAAACAGACACTGTACTGCAATTCTGCTTTCCCTTCTTGACCTCAGGGGGGAGACAGAGACAGCTTTTTTTACCCAGTGCCTTTCCTCACGCACATCCATGAGTTATCAGGCTCCGTGGCTGTCTCACTGCTTCCCTTCACTTTGTGTAACCAGGTTATTTTATGCACATACTGTAGGCATCTCTGAAACCCTCATACTGCTCTCAGCCGTAGTTAATACTAAATATGTATGAGGTAATGTCTGAGCATATCACCCTTTCCTTGGAGTGAAGCAGTCTGATATGCAGGTGAGTCTCCCTGGAGAGGAGAGCAGTCCATCACAGGGTAGTTACCTGTCTCTGTATCATTGAGTACAGTGACACTTAGATAATTTACCTGTGCCTTTCCACCCCCGTTATTATTACTGCAATGGTATTTTTTGTCAACAGGTACATCGTATAGCACAGATAACATAGCTTACATACTGCATTATTAATCTCCCGCTGCATAAGCTTAACTACGTATGTAGCTAGAGCTGTGCTCTGTGCTGATGGCGGGAATGTCAGTACCCAATAGGGAACCGGGAAACCTTGCGGTCATGAGGCCCCTTTCCTAAGCACTATGCCACACTGCCTTCGTCAGGGAAGGAAAGGACACACTGGCTGATCTTCAGCACGCGTTTCTGTGCATATATCAGTAAGCGAGAGTGCACGGACATTACGGCAGGCAGGGACTCTCCACGGGCAGGGCAGAGGCTGCAGGAGGCGGAGTCTGTGGGGGTAAGTGAGAGTAGGCCTCAGGGTGTGTGTTTTCCAAAGTACGGCTCGAGTTGATGAGGATACCCTTCAGGCCCTCTCCTCCCCTGAAACACCGCTTTCAGCTCAACCCTGGTAACTCCACCCTTTATCTCTGTGATTTGTCCGTGACTCTGCTGTTTCCCATTTGGTTTTGCATTTATGCAGGTTGTTTTAGGCTTCTATTCTGTTTGGCCGTTGATAGTTCATCTTTGCTTTTTTAGTTCTGGTTCATTCTGGGCAGATGCAGTCCATGTTGACCTCACGCCTGTGGTCTCAGGGAGGGGAAGCAGAGAGCTACAAACTGCCCAGCCTTTGCAGAGGTCTTACTGAAAGCTCAGATGCTGAAGGGAGGTTTGTTGCAAGTCCACGAATTTGAAATATCCAACAATGAAGTGAGAAAGTCTAGTACACTGAGGAAAAATGCATTATCTCCAATTGTGCAATTATCTCCTGCCAACATGGGTTCAAATGTCTTTTGAAATGTACTCAGAGTGCTTGGAATTCAAAAGGAATACAAAAAACGTTCCTTTTGCATGTGAAAATTCCCAGCTTGTAATGCTCTGCTATTCACAAAGACCTGCATTAGAGGGCTAATGAATCCGCTGCCTGAAGGGAGCACTCGTTACAGACACAGAGGAGATCAGTTAACCTTCCCCAAGCTAAAGTCTAAAATCGCCACAGTGGGGGGGGGGGGGATCACACATAAAAAAGAAATGTCTGGTTCTCCAACCCTCCAAAGAAAAGCACAGAGGCTGCTTACCTCAGTGCCTACAGCAAATACAATCCCAGCAAAAGCAAACCTGCCTTCAGCGGAACTATTCCTTCCAACGGCCTCTCCACCTACAGCTTTGCCATCACCTTCTGTGAGGTTTTCTGACTGTTTCTCATGCTTTGTCTTCCTCTCTCCTCTCCTGTATCCTCTCTTCTCTCTCTTACTCCCTGGCCTTTTTTCAGCAATAACCATCTGCTTTCTGCCAAAAAAGTAGGATAAAAACTCTTTTTTTTTGCTTTCAAGCCTGTTTGGATGCTCACTGTTTGATGTGGTTTGATAAATAAGACGAATGCTGTTTGGAGTTCACGGCTGGCCCATTTCATCAATAAATGATTAGTTTCTGCACTCTCTGCTGATTGATAGGCCAAGTATGGGGTGCATTGACAGCAGATTAATTCAATGCTGTAAGAGACACCAGGGAACTGCTGAGCTTACCGGCTCATGAACAATTGACAGCAATCTAAAAAAAAAAAAGGATAGGAAGAGAGGAAAGAAGAACAGGTTTGCATTTTACGCTTAGAACAAACACTGCACAAGTGTAGGTGTAGCTGTTATTCTTATTAGACAGAGAACCAGCCAAAGTTATTCCGCTGTGAGATCTGAAATGTTTCTGTGGTTTTAAAACATTGTCCGCATGTGACTGTTTCCTGAATATGCTTACCAGTATGCTTTAAAGCTTAACAGAGTTCCAGATTCAGAATAACAGAAATGTGGTTTACAAAATACCAAAACCTAGTGCTGCTGCAAGCTGTCCTTTTGACTGTGCAAAGCATATTTCATCATGTTAGTATTCCTCAAATAAATATAGTCTTTTGCATTTGGTAGTTTCATGAAAAAAATGAAACCTAGGGAAAATGCCTGTTTGAACAAGGCAGACATCCATAAAATTTGCCTTTTAAAGACTGGTTACTTGCTGTGTGTTTTGAATGTCCAACAAAGCACCTTGCATCAGACTCAATCTGTAAATACATACCATCCCTTTTCTCTGAGATGTTTTTTTAATGATACGAAACAGTCTCTTGACCTTATGTGTGTTTGTGAAAGCCAGTTTAGTATAACTTGCCTAAAGATGTGTGACAAGTAGATTAGTATAGCCCAGCTACTATTGTTACTAAAAAAATTCTTAAAACACAGCAGAGTCAGCGTGCTGGTACGACTGTTGCAGATGAGCAGAAGGCCAAAGCATTGAAATCTACACAAGCAGCATGCAGAGTTTTTTTTTTTTCCACTGGCAATCAAAACAATCACTGTCCTCATCCTAACGAGCTATGGAGTGTCCTCTAGCGTGCTGCTCTCTCCTCTGTAAGTGAAACGAGATTCTGAACAGGATCAGAGCACCTAGCTGGACTTACCCGGAGAAGTGCATTCTGACAGCACTGTGGTCTCGTGGAGAGCTTAATTTTTACAACTGCACCTCAGTCAAGACGGAGGCCGGAGAGGCAGGCCCGGGGCACACGAACACAGCGCAGAATGCTCAAAACACATCAAACAGCATCCTTGCTTCTTTATCTGCGGGCGTCAGCAGATGGGTTAGCAGCAAAGTCTGGGCAGATAACAGCATTCATTCTCTGTAGATTTAAAAACACCCCCGATGGATAGACTCATCGATTACCTTCAAAGTTGAAGAAATCAACAGAGGAGGCAGATACCGCAGCATGTCCAGGTAACTGACAGACTGTCAGGAAGAGAAGTAATTGTGATTAATCGCTTTCCTTAGAGGGCAGTGTGTTCAAAGCCAAAGAATTAAGGATGGAAACTGCAGGCCTGACTGAGGTGTGAGAAGATGGACAAGCCCAGGTGAACCTGCCTCTTGGAGAGGAAAGGAAGGTTGCAGGGGAAACTTTTGGCTTTTTTTTTTTTACACATTTTTATAGAAAGAGCTTCTACATTACATTATTGTCATTTAGCAGACACTCTTATCCAGAGTGACTTACATAGGTTACAATTTTTTACATCCGTTTATACCATTAGATATTTCCTAAGGAAATTCTGGGTTAAGTACCTTGCCCAAAGTTACAGCAGCAGTGCCCCCGTGGGGATTGAAGCAGCAACCTTTCGGTTACAAGCTCTGCTCCTTAAAAACACTTCATCCTTACATTGTTTTTGCCAAGCAGAAGGCCATTATCCAGCGCAGCTGATTGACACAGCTTGTTTTCCTTCATGCCGTTGATTTATGCAGTTGAATGTTTATTTAGTGCAGAGACCTTGTCTAAGAGTACAGCACCTTGTGCAGTGCCACACCTGGCAACAGAACCTGTCACCTCCTACCCCCTCCGCCACCACCCACCAAGGCGGTTTCACCAGGAAAAAAAAGTTGCTTTTAAAAATATATGATAACATTTGTGATAACACTTGTAAGCCCCTGGGCATGAATGAATCAAGGTAATGAATCCAGACGTAAGAGTCACCCTTAGGGGCCACTGAAATCCCCACACTTTCACATTGAGGGCACACCAAGGTTAACTGTACGAGACTACATAAATCTGTCTTCATTGCAGCCGTTTATTTCAATTTAATGATATTGGCTGATCGATCAGCCCGTCAGCAAGGCGTTTCTTCTCAATTAATATTGTTAGATATGCCAATACAGCTCGGGGACGGCTGATCAATCGGTCTCCTCTCCCGCAGCGTCCTGTGATAAAAATCCTGGCCCTGGATTCGCCACATTGATTTCCTTTCCCTTCCTCGCTGCCGTTTCTCTCCCTGCGCCCCCCTGCTGCTCGTGCGGGTGACTCTTCCCTCTGCAGATTAGCTGCTCTCAGAACTGTCTCCCCACTCAAGGTCATCTTTAATCAACCCCGGGCGCCATCACCGCCACACACTGCGTCTCCTGCAGGAGGAGCCCCTCTGTATCTCTGTGGGACTGTGTCTCAGCGTCAGCTCCGCGCACAGCACACTGCGAACGCTCATTACTTAGGCTGAGCGATGGCGTGCGGGCCCGCTCCTCGGCCCCGCGCGCTCTGAGCGCTTTAGATCTGTGGATAAATGTGTTTACCGACCGAAGCAGCTGGTCTCAGACAAGCAACACTGTTTTACATGGTGAATCACTCTGGATCTGTTGATGTATGCGCAAGCTCTGCTCCAAGAACGCAGGTGTTTGTCAAAGATTGCAGGCGACGGTGGAGTCGTGTAAATGCCGCTACACTGAATCAGTCATGTGCACAGACACCCAGACATCCCTGCTGAGACAGAATATGCAAGGTTTCTTCATATTACAGTCCCTCCAGTAACACCGAAAAACAGGAACATTACACAAGCGCTAGTGAATAACAAAAGAATTTTTTTGTCTTTTGACTTAAGACTTATATAAGAACTGGAAGGAATAATGTAACATATAAGTATGAAATGACATGAAAATGTATATATATATCTGTCTGACATTAATGGAAAAGTAATATATTTACATAGAGTGTGACCATGAGGAGTACTTCACAGTGCACGCATGGAGGTCAAAATGACTTGTGTATTAATTACTAAATGTCTGCATTAAAATGTGTCCCTTCCTGGGGAGTGCAGTTCAAGGCCCTGGGCCTGGATCCAGGGGTTCTGGGGTCTGACCCATCTGGAGGTGTTTTTGTTGTTCTCTAGAGAGAGGTGCTATTTCAGCTGCTGCTGTAGTTATGTTAGACAAAGTGCAAAACTAACAGGACAAGGACATCCAAAAACCATTCTGGTTTTTGAATATCTCCTCTTCGGTTCAGTATGGCTCATTCAAAGCAGACACAAATCTCTCAAAGACTGGTCTTCGGGACAGATGCGCTGAAGGAGGAAATCTGTAGGGTTTGTTTCTGAGAGGCAGCAGCAACAGCGCCATCGGCAGACAATGGCAACTCTCTTATCCTCTGCCTTAAACCGCACCGCACCCTGCAGTATGACAGACTGCAGGAAGAAGTGTGCTTCCACACAGACTATCAACCCCTTGTTGATTCCACACCCCCCTTTGCCTCGAAACATTAATCATAAGCAACCATTTCCTTTTTATAACTGAATATAATGATTGAGCCGTAACCTTTGTTTATTTCAGATTCAGCTCGTAATGAAGTCATGAAGCCGCCCTTCAGGGGAGGTCATCTCAGCACACCTGTTTTACAGCCTGGAGTCAAGCATGGAGTCCGGACTTCATACCTCCTGCAGGCCCCTCCTACAACTGTCTCATCTATACGCTATACTACAACAAAAAGCAATGTTTTTTTGGTCGAACTCGTTTATGCAAGAATCTGCAGCTGCATCTGTATATATTTTAAAGAAAAATCACCAAAGATCTGACATTTAATGATTAAAAGATGAAAGGCTAAGTGAACAGCAGTCTAGGACAAGTGGTCCTAGACACCAGGGTCTGGTTTACATTAGAATGTCAACACCACTGTAGCTAACTGTCACTAATAACGCACAGAGCCAACGGCAGTTCCTCCTACAGCGTAGAAACTCAAAACCTCTGGCACAACCTGCCACCAAAGCTCTTTTCTTCCTGCTTTCCAACTGACACTTTTTTAAATATATATTTATTCCAGACCTTTCTCCTCACCTTACCGTTAAAAAGCAGGATCCGAGCGGCGGTCGGAGAGATTCTCCTTCAAAAGTTCTTGGCAACAGGAGCGCGGGCGGGTGATTTACGGCGGCCGCCGGGTGGCGGTGACGGCGGCGGTAAAGCGCGGTGATTGATGGGAGAGTAAAGGTGCGCTCCGTCAGCGCGCGCGCAGGTGGCACGCTCCCGTGTCGCGTGAGATTATTCCCCGCGCGCGCGCTTTAACGCGCCGTATATCACACGCGCTGCCGGGGACGACGCCTCGCGACTGACGACCTTTACGCCGGCGTGGATTTCACTTGCCGTGTAAATCACAGACAGCAATGCGACGTTGATGAAAAGGCCTGCTCTTTATCTGCGCTCACACCATTTATTTATCAAAGATATCGCGGGAGAGCCTTCGTCCGACACGCTAATGTGCAGCTAAGACATATCGAGCTGTGAGGTTTTGCCGTGCCCCTGTTGTCCTATTCCTTTATCATTTTGCTGTACAAATGCTTGTCTAATGTGGTCAATTTCTCCATTGGCTGCAGAAATAATGTTCTACCTTCCCATTAATATATTGTATATAAGGATTTAAGAATTAAGTAATTAAGGAAAATATACTAAAATCCCTAGATATTCAGGCCACAGCTTAAATGGAAATGTCCTATATGGAGTTAGATTTGCTGAAGGTATTGACTTTGGATGGTTGACTTTACTGTGGATCATCAAGAGTTTCTCAGTCTTTTTGTGTTTTAATAGAATCAACAACCCAATAGAATGTGTTGTGCAATATCCCCAGAATGCTCGTTACTGGTAGTATTGATCACAATTGATCCACTATGCCATTGTAGTTGGGCTTATGTTGCCCCTGTCTGGGTGAAAAACTGCTCGTCTTTGTTGTTGTATATAAACACTACAGTTTTTACACTATTGTTTTTCACATTTGTTCCTGACAAAAAAAGTCCTGAGCTTCCTGAGCAGAATCAATGATTAGCCTCTGTTGGCCATGTACACACACTGACTGACAGTCAGAGAGATCATATATCTATATACTGCTTTTTCAGGAATATTTCCTTACACCTTGGAGGTGATGACACCCCCAAGGGTGTAACATGTTTTAAGAACCGACCCTGGAATGGATCCTCTTCAGGCAAACAATCAGACAGATTATTAATAAATAATGACAGAACACAGTAAAAATATTGTTGTTCAAACATTAAAGTGTGCCCTCTGATCCCGATACTTCAGTCAATGAAATTTTTATGCAGTATAGTTCCATTTACAGTCTTCTGGTCACATACACTTGGCTCACTTGGACAGTGGTCATTTTCTACAGAAAACACATTATAAAAGCACACAGGTATTCCCTCACCCCTTCCTAGCCAATCATGCCATACATCTTGCAGAAGAGTTTTGACATCATATTTACATATTGCTAGCTGTCCAAGTATTTGTATTCCTATTTCTAAAGAATATGGATGAATTTTTGGTGACACTTCTTAAACACCTTTTTTCAGTAGCTTGCTCACAGAGCACCATTTGGACCAAAGGATCTTCGAGGTGGTTGAAGCTGTGTTCACAAGAACCTTTCACAGAGAAGACAAAGCAGGCTGTGGAGCCCCCACCTGCAGAAGCCCCCCCCCCCCCCCGGCCAGCCCTGCTTCCATCTGCAAATCCTCACATCTGCTCTGACGCTTTGGCCCCTCTGTTTGCAGGTCAGCTTTGAGCTGCATCTCAGGATGAAACGCGAGGCTCCGCCCACTGCGCTCACCGAGGCTGCGGTTCGTCTGTTCGCCTCAGGCAGACAGCGCAGCTGACAGGAGCACTCCACACCAAGGGGAACACAGTTTATCAAACACTGCATTTCACACACAAGCAGAGTGTATCTACTTTAAGATGCTCATGGCATTTTATTCACTATTAATCTGTCTCATGTCATAGATTTGCCTTTTTTTTCAAAACCACTAAAGCTACATGCACAGACATACATCTGATATATAACATTAATCAATGCAATAAATCAAACACATGTGTCTGAATTATGACAGCCCTACCATGGATCTAAATCATTTTCTTATTATTATTTCAGGTATGTATTGCATAATTATCTCATGGTTATAGCAGGGGTTTGGATAGCTCACTGGCTAATTGCAAGGGTTTAATTGCAGGGAAACAGAGGTTTGTAATTTTTTTGATGAAATATTGTGTGGTTTCTGCCTAATGCATCAAGGCAGTGCTCAGCATAATGGTACCTGAGAGAAATCTACCATCTCTGGAGACTAATTACAGACTGGTGCTGATAGGGGATGCATTTCCTCATCTGACGTGAGTCAAAATAATGTCAATCTCACGCGATTATGGCATACAGATGGCACTATAAATAGTGTGTCCTCCCTCCAATTCTCAGACACTGTAACCTAATGAAAGGTCAATTAATTACTGGAGTCAAGAATTAGAGAAATCAATACAGAAATGTTTAAATAGGCAATTAAATGAACATAGATTCACTGCCATAAATAGATACGTTACCAAAATAAGGGTAATGAGGAGAGTAGGACAGACCTGGCAGTGACAGTGACTCGAACGCCTAAAGCACGGCTACTTTCAGCTCAGGTAGGCAAAGGTCCTGCACACGGGTTGACTTTCAGTTGACTTTGCAGTTTAAAAATATTAAAATCAACTAATAACATACCCATAAACACACACACACACACACACACACACACACACACACACACAGACATAGTGCCCTCCATATGTAGTCATACCCCTAATTACATAGGAACAGAAACAGGATAGAAGGATAATACACAGGATAGATACCTGTGTATTTACACTGTCTCTCTGTAAGTGCAGTGTATTTACTATGTTTGTACACAGTTACACAGTACTCACAGACTGCACAGTTCACACAGTCTGGCAGTTTGTGTAGTTAAACTTGTGATGATCATGCTGTGTATGTTGTGCATGTTGGTTCCTGTGTGGGTCCCACATGTATTTCAGGTCTCTAAACTGATCACTGAAGGTGTGCAGTGTATACCACAGACTGAAGACCATGGCTATTAGGGTCATGAGCCACTTTGAAATAAATATAGTGTTACAAAATACTGTACAATTTTTACAGATTTTAAAACAATATTTCTAAGAAAATTTATCATCTAATGTATGCGTGCTTATTAAAGTAATTTCTGAGAGCGCTGAATATAGCAACCCATTCAAATCTGACTGAAAATTTTGAGACATATAATCAGAATTATTATATTAATATTAAATTCTGAGGTACAATACAGTACAATTTAAATTACAACTGTGTGTGTGTGTGTATGTGATAGTGTGCTTGTGCGTGTGTGTGTGTGTGTGTGTGTGTGTGTGTGTGTGTGTGTGAGTGTGTGTGAGAGTGTGTGTGTGTTTGTGTGTGTGAGTATGAGGGGGAGGTTGTGGAAAAAAAACACATCTTTATGGGCACGCTTATAATGACATGTATTGTGCTAATGTGTCCCAAGGATATTTTCCTTTCAATTAGGCCAGTAATTGTCACAGTCTTCTAATGGTCAGCAATCCATTCCTCTTTTGTTTAAACTGTCAAGAGCTCATTAGCAAGTGCAGGCTTGCAGTTATTTCAGCTCAATGAAATCGACTTAAAATTGTATTCATTTGAATGTGAGGCCAGAGGAACTGACCTACATCAGTCTGGGCGAATGGGTACTTATGGAATAAAGAGGGGAGTGTGTGTGTCTGTGTGTGGGCATGGGGGGGTGGGGGGGGGGGGGGGGGGGTGGGGGAAGGTATTGCTGATGTGTGTGTCTCAGAAAAGAGTCGCATGAAAAAGCAAAGTCTGGCTGCTGCAAAGCATTTCGTTTTTAAATCACACTAAACTCAGTGCGGTTTGAAAGTGACAAATGATAAAATGTGCTTGTACACAGACAGACCACAGGGGACCATGTCATAATTTAGTCTACACTTCATAATAATGGTCATTGAAATTGAAATTATGCTATCAACATCAGGGGTTCACACAACCAGACTAAATCTTTATGCCACGGGTGTCCTCAAAGTGAAAGCAAAATAGAAAACAGCTACACTACAGTATGTTGGCTCTCAACTGGAAAAGGAATGTATGGCAGAATTATCTTACTCATTTCCTTGTGATATTCGTGAGAATGAATGTTAGTATCTTTCTGTGTGATAAAGGATTAAATGGTGCAAGCAGGAGTGGTCTCTAGAGGGAGGCCAAGACTGAAGATTGATCAGAGGAGACTGTCCAGCAAGTGTGTCCAGCTGTTCATCCAATCAGAATGCCTCCCTGGAGGCTCCCTTCTCTCCTCGCCTGTCAGGAGGGGGTCAGTGACCTTTAGTCCCTGAAGGTCAATGCTAAAGTATTTCCAGTTTTTTTCAGCACATATATTTGACATCAGTAGAGCGGACTTGGCACTTGAGTAGGTCAGACCTCAGATGCCATGCTGTTACCCTTACGCAGGGTCTTTTTTTACATCCGTTTCTCCAGTTCGAAATCATCTACCTTAAATGGGTCACAGAACATGGAAGGTATAATTTAAATAAACATTTTGTGGATGTCTGCTAGGTCAATAAATCCTGTACTCTAGTGCAAACAGTGCTCCCCCTATGTCCTCTGTGTTTCCTCTAACCCTCTCTGTCCTCTGAGAATGAAGTCAAACCAAGTTCGGCACATGAACGGAGCAGACAGAAACGAGCGTAAGAAGAGCAGCTCTGTCTGCAGGGGTCATGCCCTCCTGCGTGGAGACCACCCTCCGCACCCCGACACGCAGCTCCGAGCGGGACGCGACGGTCCCAGGCCAATAGCGCGGTGATGGTCTCATGCAGAGGGACCCCTCTGTCCCACCACAGTGTACGTGCGTCACCTTCGCTAGCTCTCAGCCTCATCCTCTTGCTGACAGCGGCTCAGTGGATTTACAGCAGAGAGATGCTAGGGCGAGGCGTGGGCGATGGGATGGTCCGGTTCGCTGCCGGTCAGAGCCGCTTTCTGGGAAATTCCTTCCTACCTCCACTGTGGTATCGGTACAGAGGCCAGGCCAGCGTCGTCCTGTGGCAATGGACATCAGTGACATCACAGCCGAGTCCCACTGTCAGGCTCAAGGCAACCGGCCCAGTGTCCGATGACACCTGGTTATGTCTCCTCTCTCATGACCGGAGGAGAGAAAAGGTCTTTACCGCGTCAGCTATGTGATGTTTCCATCAACTGCATGAACTCCAAGACAGCAGGGGGCGCCACAGAGCCCCAGGCAGAGACACAGGCTCTGAGTGAATGCGAATAGGGGGGTGATAGTGGGGTAGAGATGGAGGAAAGAGGAACAGAATATAAACCTTACACAAAACAACAGTTACATACACATCAAACTGCTGAACAACAACAAAACAATGGTGTCCATCCCTGTGTCGCCATCGGTAACACAGTCTGATGGAGAGAATCCTTCCTCCAGCAATATGAGCTGTTACTGCTGAACATGCTGGTACTGCAGCCTTGAGGCTGTAGCTCTGAGTCATTATCGGCCAGGGCATCGGCGACATCATCCAGTACGGACTTCATGTGACATCATAAGGGGTGGGCTGCTGATAACAGCAAATCACAGACAAGCATTTCTGAAGGGAAAATAACTCATAAGCTCAAATAATAATATACAGTTCGATATTTTGCAGAATGCTGAAAGGAGATTGAATTTGACATTTCCAGGACTTGGTTAAGTGCTTCCATGTTTTCTTACTTCCTGAAATAGAGCTCGGGATTAGAGGCTCAGTGGCTCAGTGACATGTTAAGGCAGAGTTCTGGAAATAAGGACAGAGGGACGAGCTGCCGGGTTTCCTGTGCCGATGGAACAGGATGTGAGCGTGTGGATGGAGCAGGATGTGAGTGTGCAGATGGAGGAGGATGTGTGTGTGAGGAGTGAGGAGACAGGAACCACAGACCCATGGGCAGTAGACATTACTCTCACAGGAGGTCATCTCAGAACCCCTCAGCTGCAAAGCAGGAAAAAGCATGCAAGAATTTCCAAAAAACTCACTGTTTGTGAAAGCAAGTGTCTAGTTTGGGTCATGTATTCAGACTTGAATATTTGAGACATGGAGTCCAGCAGTAATCAAACTCAACATTTATGAAAGTAATTGATAGTATATGATTGGTTTTGGTCCCATGTTTGTGATTGGACCTTTTGGGGAGCAGGATGTAGTGAGTTAGGGTGTGGTTCTGGGTCTGGGTGATGAAGCAGGCAGTTATGGCAGTGTCGTGGCATTGCATCGGTGCTGCGGTGACATCAGACCGGCACTGCGGCCGCACTGCGGTGGAAGTGACATCATCACGGGCTTCCGGGAAGATTTTTTTCCCCAAAGGCTGCCAGGAAACCTCGACTAACAGCTCCAACAGTCGATAAGGCAAGAGGGACACCGTGGTCACTGTCACTGGGGTTTATGTGCTGAGCCAATTTCCCAAAAATTAAATCAGGTGAGACAAAATCCGGAATGAGGTCACACACGCTGATGTCAGCGCTCCGAGAAGAGGAGTGATTCCTGAGTCAGTGTAATAAGTGATGCCCCCGCCCCCCCCAAACACAGCTCTGCCCCTCCTTGCAGGTCCAAACAGGGCCTCCAAACCTGGGCCTCTGCAGAGTCCTCCCACCAGCTGTGCTCACAGACGCAGTGCCCGTCGTGAGGTGACCTCACATGCAGATTCAGCTGTCATGTTAAACTATCCGGAATTCAAGCAGGATTTTGGTAAAACCTCAGACAGAATTCCATTAGGTTAATCCAATTCCATTCACTCTGAAGGACTGAACAAATGCCTCTCTCTCTCTCTCAGACAAACCCACACACACACTGACTCATTCTCTCCTGTTCTTGTGTGGGCCCTGATGTGGGCTGCTGTGGAGCTCCTGGGGTGCGGGGCACTCTCAGCATTAGCGGTGATCTCGGGGCTCGGGTCAGGTATGGGACAGGGGTGCGCTCTCTCCCTGCTGCTCCGCTCACTGTCTGTAAACCCTTCACGCTGCCCTGAGGGACCATGGGCCCCCAGCCGTCCCTGCACCACAGCCTGTCAGAGTAACAGTGTGTGTGCACAGCAGGGCTTTCAAGCTGTGACCTGGGGGGAGGACGTCCTGTTTCGACCTCTGCCTGTATTAACAGGGACAAATGTGACAGCTTCCTGTGTGCAGAGTGAGATGGGGAAAGGGGAGTCAAAGGGGAACCCCAGAGCTGGCAGTGGCTTTTACCCCAACTACCCCTCAGAGGGAGGGTCTTAAAAAACGTTTAAAACACTATGGTGTGTCAGGGACAGGGCGTGACTCTGAGAAGGAAAGCCATAAAGAATCCGCTATACCCAGTTTGTGTAACTGTGCTGTTACAGAGCAGTTAAACCACTCGCTGGAGGATCCTACACAACAGTATTAAAGCCAATAGATCCAGTAAACTAGCACATGGATGCGAGGTGTCCTCTTTGTCCTCTGTCTCTGTGACTAAAACCACCTCCTGATTTTGGAGGGAAAGGGGTGATGGGGTGGATTTTAACATGCTTGTTTCGTTTGACATGTTTGTTTTGAAGTGAGTCAAAGGAAAAGAGAGAAATGAGCTCAGAGATAGCTCAACATAGTCATTTTGGGTAAAATAAACTAAGTCCCTGTCCTGAAGCCCGGGCAGAAGAGGACCGGAAAGGCTAGTCTTACTTTATGTTTGCCGTTTGCGTGTAGAGTTGGGCTGGAATCCATCCTTCACAGATGAGTGAACAATGATCATGTTCTAAGAAAAATGGAGAACAGATGAAGTACTCTGGCTGTGGAGAGGAGTGGGGCCTCAGCATTGGTGTGGCAGAGAGTCACATAAAGTCCGTTTAGGGATTTGTTTTGCGACTGCATTCTGTAAAGATGTCTTGTATTTTGTTTTGGTTCTCTTTCTTTGATTTGTATGGAACTGGGCTCTTCACTGTGTTGTTAAATAACAAGCTTTGAAAAGTGAAGTCTCTCTCACCCTAGCTTTGTGTGTGTGCGCACATGTGTGTGCATGTGTGTGTGTGTGCACATATTTGTGTCTATGTGTGTGCGCGTGTGCACGTGTGTGTGCGCGTGGTTGTGTATGTGTGCGTGTCTGTATGTGTCTGTATATGTGTGTCTGTGTGTGTATGTGTGCATGTGTGTGTGTATGTGCGTGTATGTGTGCGAATATGTGTGTGTGTATATGTGTATGTGTATATGTGTGTGTGTATGTGTGTGTATATGTGTGTGTGAATATGTGTGTGTGTATATGTGTGTGTGAATATGTGTGTGTGAATATGTGTGTGTGTGTGGCTGGTCTCAGCAGCTCTGTGAGATTCTCCCTGCAGAGAGCTTCTGTGTGACAGATGGCCGTGTTCCCCTGTGAGTCGGCAGCGGTGGCAGGAAGCTCTGTGATTGGCCGAGGTGTAACTCAGGAGGGCTGTGCGATTATCCATGTGGGTGGTCAGTCACTTCAGCTCTGGCACTTAGGGGATCCCAAACACGAGCAGGTGTCCAAACACAGCGATCGCCCCACCCCTCCCCTCCACACACCCTCAGGGCTCTGAGTGCATAAGCACTGACAGGCAAACACAGGACCTCCAGCCCTGATTCTTACCATCACAATGGAGCTTTCTGAGAGAAGAAAAGGCCTTTTCACTCTTTCAGGGACATTTTCTTAAGAGCTAAATGGGAGACCCAGCCTGCCAATTCTAGAATTAGCAGAACTAGAATGATCGGATACATTGATAACATGTTAAGTTATAGTCAGTATTTTCTTTATCCAAAAAAAGAAAAAAATATTCAATCATGGCATGCAATACCATACTAGAAGCTGTGCTGGTAATGATACCATTTAAGGTTTAAAAATACGTAAGTAAAACAGCAATGTCTGGTTCGCACATTTCCAAAGGCAATACATTTCACTAAAAGCTCTGCTCTATATGTTGACTGTAGCTCTGGATCCTCACCGCCCCGACTGCCTCTCACACCTGCGGTCTTCGCACGCCCGAGCCACACCTGCGGTCTTCATACACCTGAGCTGCGGCACACAAGCAGTTACTCTGCTTCATGCCCTCAGAATATTACACAGGACTGATTTCCATTTATCTTAATGGCAAACCATATATTAAAAAGAGATGCGTTTAATTTCATGGCTGTGATAAAATTTTTTAAGACCCGACGTTTACTACAACATACATGCCCTTTTACACAGCTTTGTGTCATATTTAAGATGGTTTGATGGAAATACATCAGGACTAATACATTTTCATGAGGTTGCCGATAAGGTTTCTGCTCTGTAAGAAAAATGCCCAGAAGATGCCATTCCACAATAACAGGAGTCAGGAGGTTTTCTGGCCATGCCATGGTCCTGTTTGCAGTACCAGCATTAGGCTCCAGAGAGGCAGTGAAGCAGCGGGAGACCAGCCCAGATTTCTCTCTCTGTTTTGAAAGCACAGCTCTAAGCTCACAGCTCAAGGCCGTTTTAATTCAGCCAAAATTTAAATGATGTGATTTCGCAGAGCACAAAAGGCATGATTTTGGAAAATGAAACCCTCTGTGGACACGGCAGCAGCGTAGCCCTCCCTTCTCCGGACGGCGCATGACCTCCGCTCGAGCCCCGGCGTGTAAATGCCTCCGACTGCATCGATTCCACAATCAATCCCTTCAGCGAGGCGCAGCAGGTGGCCTTCTAAATTTGCTTGCTCATTCTTCACACCAATCACTGCATCAGATTCTCTGTTACAGGCTCCGTTTGTGGGTCAGATTCCGCCACCTGACTGCACCCTGAGTCACCGCTGAGGAAGCAATGGAGAAAAAGTTTAACTTTTTCAGATTTTTTGAACTGTCACTCTTTATTGAATAGTCTTCTTTCTACAAAAATACTTTTACATTGCAAAATGCTGCGTGTTAAGATAAACATGTTTACAATGATTATAATGTGATTGTGGGACTGTGACCTTCGTTCCTTATTCACCACCTTGGACAGTTTGGACCATGTTCTTAATCATTCTTTCACATTTGAACACATACTTCTTAAAGTTGCTACGGACCTTAAATTAGTTATGGTATAGGTCACTATTGGACATATTGTGTTATGCATGCTGAATGCTGGTTATAGAGAACAGCGGTATGTTTAATAGGGCAGTTAACTGGGCCAATCTACCTCTCACCCAGCAGGCTAAAGACACGGCTCTGCAGGGTGCTGGGAGGGACGTGTGTTTCTGGATCCACTGAATCTCACCCCTGCCTCCCCCTCCTTTGGGAAAATTCTGTTTCAGCAAAGGCTGGTGTTTTGGAGAGCCAGACAGTCACAGTGCCTGACACTGTTGGCATGCCTTCAAAGTTTCAATGACTTTGTCTGGATATCTTCCACTTAAAAAAAAGAAATTAGTACAAACATACATTTGTGAGGCAGTTTGGCGGCTCTCTTCTGCCGAAAGGCTTGAGTCCCATCACAACGAAATTTATCAGACATATTTTAGAAATGTAGGTTATACAAACACAAGTGTTTGATCTTTTATATTACTGTGATGACAGAAAGAGAGATATTACTTCCTAACGCCCTCTCTGAGACCATTTTATATTCCCAGTGAAACTGAAACAGACCCGGGTCTTACTCCCTAAATAGCACAGACATCGGCTGTGAATATTCTCTTACCTTTGGGAAGCACTACCACTGCAGTGCACACAAGTCTATTATTACTGTATGGAATAACTCCCAGCAGTAAGGGTGGCATCCTTGAAGTCCCCTCTGTGTTCACTGACAGACGAATGAAAAGAGCGGGTAATATAACCACCCAGTTTTTATTTTGGGCCTGAGACATCGGATTTCTTTTCCTCTTTCGATGGCTGGCTGTGCACGCCTGAATCAGAAAACAAGCTATGGAAAGGAGGTGTTTTACATAAAGATTACAATTATGATGATATGAGATGCGTTTAGCGCTGCAATACTCTGAGCTTCCTGCAGGGGGTAGGGGCATTGCATCACCATCATAACTTTTTATAGGTATTAGTAAATACAAATTATAGAAAACTAATGATTGATTGCATTTGATTTGAAACTAAAGTTGAAATAATACAGAAAAACACAAGTACAAAATTAAACACTGAAAAAGCATACATAGATAAAATAATTATTCATAAATAAATAAAATTATTCATAACGTAACTACAAGCATTTGACAGCATGCCAAAGAGCACCATTCTTGCTGTTTGCCTGCTCCTGTCTCACTGTGTGCTTGTGGATGAGCCAGGCAGCCCAAAAATATCTACAACGTAAATGTCAGCTCCACCCAAGCTGAAACATGCAATCAGTTTTTATGCACATGAAACCGTATTGATGAGGAATCAACACCCCCTCCCAACCCCCAAAGAAGAACGTCTTAAAGACCCTTAATTATCAGTTCAGAAGACTGCACATGTTTGTCTCACCCTATGAAACATATCTCACATTGGACATTTGAATATTCAAAACAAAAATTTTTAAAAATATCAAAATAGAAATCAAAACAGAAACAGACTGAGTAGCATTTTGAATTGTGTGAGATTAATATGATGAAAAAATGGAAAAAAAAAAAAAGGATTGAACAGACACGCTCTTGTTTGGAATAGAACAGAATGACAGCAGACCCACACAGACAGCACAAACACACACACACACGCACACACACACGCACACACACACGCACACACACACACACACACACACGCACACACGCACACACACACGCACACACGCACACACACACGCACACACACACGCACACACACACGCACACGCACACACACGCACACGCACACACACACGCACACGCACACGCACACGCACACGCACGCACACGCACGCACACGCACGCACACGCACACGCACACGCACACGCACACACAAACACAAAAACTGCCAAATGAAAGGCCATATGAGAGTGCGGGTCACAGGGCAGGAGAAATGGAGTGTTTACACAGGACGTGCGAATCCTCCACCTGAACACCACACAGCGCTCTGTCCAGTGACAAGGTCAAGGGTAACTGCAGCTTTCAGGGAATGGTTATTCCTCCCACAGGCAGATCCCAGGCAGAGCCTGCCTGTGTCTGACAGGCTGACTGATGAGCTCTCCCCCCAGTGCCGTGAGGAGAGGACCTCAGCCTGTCATCTCTGTCTCCTGCGCGTCTGAGAGACGACGGCACTCGCAGAGAAACGCAAACACATGCAGGGCCAGGTGTGTGTCCTCAGAGAGCGGGATCCGGAAAACACGTCCGGCCACAAGGGTTCAGCGCTCAGAGACGGAGCGGATTTTCATCCAAAACATCTAACACATCCTGTAACAACTGCTCACCCAGCATCAATGTCAATAAATGAATAATGTATGAATATCGCATCCCTAATTTCTGCACATTTAATTAACCAGCTGTACCAGCTCAAACTCTGACCCCAGCCAGTCAGTCAAAACCCTTCATCTCATCCGTGACCTTTGCCTCCACCTTCAGGACAGCTGTTCAGCATTAGAACCCAGGAGGATACATGTCAGATGGCCAGGTGTTACACCAGCGGTTACCGTACCCTACACCGCTGCGAAATAGCAGTAATCACTGCATTTGGGTGGCCTGGTCCTCACATGGTGTGAGAACAGATTCTGTATATTAAGCAGTGCTGGGAACTACTAAGTCACAATGGTGAATGTGTACCTAATAAATCCAACTGATTTGAAGGTAAAATTGTACAGATGTTTGATTTTACAAAACTGAAAGTAAAAAACCCCACATTAAATACATTTACCATCTGTGAAGTGTTAAAGGTATTTTTTGCTTTGTGTTTTTGTTTCACTGAAGCCAGTCCATTCTTCCATGAGTGTGACATTTTCAGGACACTGTCTTGGTTTTAATATCCAGAATGCAAAACATTGAAAAGTGTTCAAAAGGACAATCTCTGATGGACACTGTATATACACACCATACTGTAATTACATCACATTATATCACCATCCATGCTTACGTAACCTCTCTGATTAAAAATGAAATTTGAACAAAACACCACAGGAGGAAGCTGGTTTCCGTATGGAATTTACATCTAACTCATAGCATGTATGATCCTATGGAGCATTTTTCATGTCTCGGTGACTCACCCACATGAATTATGATTTAAATGTAACCCATGATGAGTTTCTGCTGCAGGAACACTGGAGCAGAAACGCTTCCCACAGCTCTGAGGAAAACGTACTTTTCCCCGCTTTCCTTTGTGTGAAAGGCTCCCAGTGGAGGCAGAGATAATGAAGGCTATGAAGGGTTTTTGGTGAAAGCTATTAGCCCACAGTTTGCATATTTATGATGGCTTTACGAAGCGTCTAGTGCATCAAATGGGCGTGTACAGGGAGCTGACAGCCTCCGTCTGGAGGCAACCCACCCCCCACTTTTCCTCCATCTTTAACATTTTATCAATGTTTATTTGTTCATTTGAGAAAACACAAAAAGAATATTCATGATTTCTTCTCCATTTCTGACCAAAAGCAACAGCCTACCTTCCCCTAGTCTTGTGATATCCTGATGAAATGAACTATCATGTCATTGATAATAATCTGTTTGGTATATTTTCTTTTTTAAAGGGTTGTTTTACTGTAAATAAAATTAAGCGAAGGGTAAAGGAAAGGTCAGAGGTCATTCACACTTGTGGCTGATATTCCACAGCTCACAGCTTCCTGAAACACAGTGAGGCATATGACTGCCTGAGTGCAGTTTTTAAGGAGAGTATTTAGATTTATCACCTTTATTACCTTTTAGTTTGTTACAAACGACAGGGGAAACAATTCAGGTAAATAGCTGGATATTTACCAAGGCAATTCTGGGTTAAGTACTTTGTCCAAGGGTACAGCAGCAGTGCCCCAGCAACCTTTCAGTTATGAGTCTGATGTGTTAAGCGCTATGCTACACTGCCGACCCACACGCATCTGTGCTCTGCTGCAGCGGGCAGCAGCCGGGGGACGAGCAGCAGAGACCCCGCAGTGACGGCTTCTGAGAGTGACATCACTGGTCATGTGACACACTGCAGCCCAGATGCTGCACTCACCTGCTCACTCTGGCAGAGAGGACAGGTACGGAGGGGGCGAGTGTGACGGTGTCTCACTGCCAGCTGGCACAGAGTCCATCCGGGGATCGTAAAACCATCACCGAGTAACTGCTGCTCGGAGTGATTGCTACTCTCTGCATCAATGAGAACAAACTCACTTCAGAGGTAACAACGGTAGGGGCTTTAGACCAAACAAAACGAAACCTGAAATTTGACATGATGTAAAAAATTTAAGACAAAATGCATCTTATACTCCCAGACTCCAGGACAAACAAGTTGTGAAAGCAGTCCAGACCGGGGGCATTGTAGTTTATCCCATGTTGTCCTGATGGAGTGGCTGGTTTATCAGCCTTCCCATGAGCACACACACCTACCACACATGCAAGGGTACAGCTTTCATGACTGTACAGTCTGCTCTGCCAAAAGACCCCAGCCTCTGGTGCTGGAAACTATATGAGCCCTTACCCTAGCCTCTGAGGGATGATATCTGATAACCGAGTACCAATGAGCTTCCATCTAGAGTCACGATGGATAATTTAGCAGAAAGATATTTTCAGAAGAGCCAGGTTTTATTGAGGCAGTGCTTGCACTTGAATATCAGGGCAAGGTTGCTGCCTCCACCCCCCCCCCATCTGCATAAAAGGAAGGGGGGGGGGGGGTGCCAAAACAAGACAGGAGACAGTGCAGGTATGTGACATTTTTGTAAAAAATAAAGTTAACGCAGCACTTAGAATCAGCACAATGCAATCAGTCAGAGTTATATTAACCTAAAACCTGCATTTATATACAAGTATACATTTCTTTCACGCAGAACCACTGAACAGCTGCACTTTTTGATATGAAATGCTTCCCTATTGTTTGCTGCAGTAATATACAGCAGTGTAGTGCTGGAATATACATCGTCTTTAGGTGAATGCACTTCAGGTCCTGATTGTCATCTGGGCTGCAGCGGTGGAAGCTGTAATGTAATTGACTGCCTGCTGTTCCTGACATTAATAAAGATGGAACACGTGCAGGAAATTAAAGACTCACTTCCCTGCAGTAATGAGATGGCATCCATCACTGTGTACTCTTTGACCCGTGATCAGATCAGATGCAAAAACTCCATCGGCTATTGAGCTGTGCTGTTTTCTTCTACTGCAATGAGGAAACGCTCATTTGAGCGAACGGCAGGGAGAGCTGAATTTAACCCGAGCTTCTGACCGAGATCCTGTGTGATCTGAGGTCTCAGGCCTCGGGCCTAAAGAAGAGGTGTTTCTGCAACACCTGCCAAGGTGCTCAGTTCAGCTGTGGCTAAAACTGACAGGCAATGCTGCCATTTCCATAACCGTGATGTTTGGTTGTTGGGTTCAGTGCATATTTAGTACAGAGAGAATGGGAGGTGGTTCTGTGAGGAGTTGCTATCTGAATGAGACATTCTGAGGTTATTTACTGAAACAATGTGTATTCTGACATGATAAAAGGTATCATATGCTAGATTATTGGTTTCTTTGTCAAAGATAGTTATGTTATGAATAGGCATTGTGTTTATATGTAGACATAATGAATGTTTTTGAAACATTTTGGCAGCATGTCATACTGTGCCTGGAGGTGCTGGAAGCCCTGTGTTGTAGTGTTCCAGGGAAACCACTAGAGGGAAATGGAGGGACAGATCAAGGCCCAGGACCAAGCAGCAGACATAAAATGCATAGAAACTAGCACACACAAAACTCACCTGTCAACACATTTAAAGCACACCTTTGATTTATGTCTAAAAACATAAAATATTGGAAAGAATTTACAAACCACGCTGGTATGGTATATAATTGTATGCATTATGTACACTACAAAAACCATTTCCCAAAGTCAGTACTGTTACAGATGCAGATCCGCCCGCGCTCAATCCCGTCAGTGCTGACTCCCCGTGCTCCTTTTCCTCTTCTTCTGCAGAACGAAGAGCCACCGACATCAGAATCCTCTGTCTCAGCCCTTTGCAAGACCGCCCCCCCCCCCGCCGAATTTGATAGAGCTGCGAAGCATTTATACGGTTCATGTGCTTCACAAGCGCATCCATGCAAATATGCTGATGTCTCCCTTAGCTTTGCTTTGATGGGTACGCTGGTAGCGTTTGAACGGACATGCTGGTTATAATCAGTCTCTGATCAATGACCGGGTAATAGGTTACGAATAGCATTTTAACCTTCCTCCGGCCTGGATCACCAGCGGCACTAACGACACCGCCCTTCCTCATCTGGAGGGCTGATGACTCATCCCGCTGTGATGAAGCTTCTCCGCACCCGGAGGATTCACGCATTAGTCTCGCACAGCATACAAGGCTAAAGCCTTGTTTCACACACAGGTCTGTTTAACATGGGTGTGTTACAACAGCGTTTCACAGAGATGTATCAAAACTGAGTTCCAACAACCTTCACGGTGGTAAACTCAATGAAATGGGTGTTCACGTCCTAAGGTAATATAAACAGCATAACTGCATACAAACCGAGAAAGTTACAGCAGGTATCCGATGTAAATAACATTCGAACTGTTGTGCCAACCGCTTTTCTACTCAAATTATGGATCAAAAAGCTTTTATCTTCTCAACCAGCCCTACGGCCCCCAGGTACGATTACTCTGCCCTGACGGCACCCCACAGCGATGGAGACGAAAAGGAACAGCAGAGTGATGAGGGCTCCGAGAATGAGCGGCACTCTGAGCGCGTTTTACATGCTGCCCCGGTTTCCAGGCGCGCTCCGCCTCTGTGCGCTTTCCCTGCCCGGCTGGTCTGAGATCAGCGCACTGTGCCAAACTCACCATCGGCGCACGTCTCCGGTTTCCCTGCCCAGCGCACAGATGTGACCGCAAGGACACAGCGGAGGGAGGCGGTAGCGGCGCTGAATGACAGCGGTTTGGAAACGTTCGGGCGAGTTTCGGCGTTTACAGCTGTACGGAACGAGTGCTGTAATTACTGCCTTTTTTTGTAATGTGATCCTGGGTTTCGATTAGGGGCTGGATTTGGAAAAAAAACGCTAAATTTAAAAGCAAATGGAAAATGTGCCCCAAACGTTTGTAAAATGGTAAAATTCCTAATGCCTACTTTACAATATGTTAAGTATGCTCGTTTCACTAATCTCGTCTCTCACTGTCACTTGTCACCACTCCCCAAATTCCCATTTACTGTGGTGAGTTTGGACAGGGGTCCCTGCCCCCCTGCCCCCCTGCCCCTGCAGCACAGTTCCTTAATCTGTTTCTACACCCTCAGAGGAGAAAGATTCGGTCATTAGTCGCATAAGCAGCAATGCCGGGGCAATCCAGAATCCAGGCGATCTTTAAACTGCTGAAAGTGATGGCCACTCCCACTCCCCACCTGAAGTACACTGCAGTTAATTATTCCTGTCGGCCTACATCTGAAAACACTGACAGGTTCTTCCAACGGGAGAGGAACTGTATGTCCAGCTGTGAAGATGACAATTTTCACCAACATGGATGTGTCTCCCCAGTGTGTTAATTTGCTGAAGTATGACTGCATGTGTATGTTAAGGGCCCTTTGTTTAATAATTTAATAACCCTGCCATAACAGAGCCTTCTCATCAGTTTCACCTGAGCCAGTGTTTGCAGGCATGAGAATGTCGGCCTCTGTAGGCAGTGGGTAATTGGATAATTGTTTAATTGATTGGCCACACCTCATAATTAAGAATACCAGGTGGTATAAATATAAGGAGGATAGTGAGAAGAGAGGGAGTAAGGATTGAATAGAGAGAAAGAGAAAAAGCTTTGTGCAATACTGTATTCTGAATGGGTTCTTTCACAAGGAAATGCAGCGTTAATTTCCTGAATCTTAGCTATAGAACTGCTCCATGGTGGGGCAAGGATTACATTTGATTTTGACCCAACCTTAGTATTAGTTCCGTGTGGTAGGGGTGGCTAGCTTTCTCAGTGAATTTGACCCTGGCTTTTAAAGGAGCCAAATCAAGGCATTCTGCCTGTGCTTCCCAGCTCGAACTGCGCTCACCTGTGTTACACTCTGTCAGCACGAACTGCGCTCACCTGTGTTACACTCTGTCAGCACGAACTGCGCTCACCTGTGTTACACTCTGTCAGCACGAACTGCGCTCACCTGTGTTACACTCTGTCAGCTCGTATTTTAGAAGGAGGAGAGTGGGAATCTAAGGGAAAATCCCACAGTGTAAAGATCAGAATACAAATGGATGGCAAAGCAAGGAGGCTTTATTAAAAAGGGTAGCTGTTCTCTTGCCTCTGTGGCTTGCATATGTTCTACAGAAGAGAATCTACATTCACTCAGCCATCCTCACAGAAGTGGGACAGCAGTGTGTTGGAGGGGCAAAAGTTAGACCATAATCTCCGCAGCAAGGGGAAAGGTTTGGCCGGAAATGATCGAACATGGCAACGTCAGTTAAATTTTTCATAAGCGTGGAACACACAAAGCAGATAGCGTTCCCCCAAAAGCAGATGGGCTGAGGTTTACTCCATGTATGTGCGAGAGCTGTGGCAGACAGAGCTTTTGAAGTTGGCATCTCTCACTCGCTGCTAAAGACCGACAGTGTAGGGGTGGGGCATAGGTGTGGCGTAGGGGAGAAGGAACTCCCTGACAAGTGTTTGGTTTGAATAACATCTGTATAACCTTTTCCAAACAGCCAAGGTTAGTGTTGCACTGTGTGTGTGTGTGTGTGTGTGTGTGTGTGTGTGCATGCATATGGGAATGCACTCCAGGCATTCTACCTGGAGCGCATGGATAACAAAGAGAGAGATCTATACCTTCAACTGAACCATGGCTTCAGGGATTAGCACTTGGGCCAGATAAATGTATTGTGAAGTATCTGGCTCATTGCCTGACAAATCCAGTTGCATCTTTATGGATGATCTCTGAACTGAGGCCTAAACTTCAGGGAAACCAGATTGAGCCCTTTTTTCTGCCTAAAACTGGATTATATATGAGGAACATCAAGGTAGAACAAAAATCAACTATGAAAGGCAAATGACTCAAAAACTAAAAATGTGCTTGCCAGCCAATAATGGACTTCTACTGGAACCTGCTGTCTGCTTTCATCACTGATTTAATAAGGACAGCGTGAGGGATTTGGGAAAAGAAACCTGGACACAAAATGATGACTCTGATATGAAAAGGCACATTAAGCTGAAATGACACAAAAGATTCTCTGAGCACCAAAAGGGCTTTCATTCAATTTAAGAGGAAGGGGAAGGACACTAACATGTTTTAAAAATGAACACTATCACACAGTGCACAGGTAATCAGTCATTTTGGATATCACTGCCAAACCCCCTTAACTCTTCCTCCTCAGGATCTGATATTCCCCTCAGAGCCTTGCAGAGTCTCTTCCATTCCTGGACAGGCTGTGATTATCATGGGTTAATGAGTCCTCAGGTTCAACTGCAGGCTCTGCTGAGGCCGTGTCTGCTCCTGCCTGCCCGGTCACGCCCGCCGGTGTGGCTCGTTAGGGGTCCTCTCGCTGTCAGAGAGGCGGGAATCAGGTGTCAGAGGTGGTACGGGCACAGCCAGGAGCAGCCACCCCCAGAAAAAATACTGCATCTCTCATACATTTTCATCACGGGACGTGTGTGTGTGTGTGTGTGTGTGTGTGTGTGTGTGTGCATGCATGATGTGGGGCTTTATTTTTATAAAGAGTTAGCTCTTTTTCACAGTTTCAAAAGTTTTTAACATCAGCCATTTTCAAAACTTGACAAGACACATGCAGGTGTTTGAACAAATTACTGAACCTAAAAAAAACTGAATACCTTCCTAAGTTTATTGTTTTATGTCCTGTACCACTCTTTCTACTGCGCCGGGATATTCTAACCGTGATGGGCCCTGTACCACTCTTTCTACTGCGCCGGGATATTCTAACCGTGATGGGCCCTGTACCACTCTTTCTACTGCGCCGGGATATTCTAACCGTGATGGGCCCTGCTTGCCTGCACATCGTGCAGCCATTTCCTGCAACCACCAGTCCTCTGACGGAAACGCTTCCGTCAAGAATGGCTGCAGAGTCCATTTGCCCCCTGAAGGAGACTGAGGCAGAGGCAGATGCTTAATTAGCTCAGACAGGTACATAGAAGGTCATCCACATCAAGCAGGGCCACCGTGAGGCTCCCTCTCTCCACTGGCTAAATGAGCAGGTTAGTAATCCGGTCACACCTGCTCAGGCGAGTGCATGACATTTAAGCAGGTCTGTTCACTACAAACCAGAGTTTGGTACAGTAAGCAGCACTATGGATACTGTTAAAAAAATCCTCCAAAACAAAAAAAACAACTCTCAATACTTCACAACACTAGTTCCTGGCTTCAATCCACATGCATCTTTAAAGTTCACTCACACATTACTGGAAGTGCTATATTTTTCATGTAATACTTGAACCTTTTATATGCAGCACTTTTGCTGGCCTCTTGCCACAATGAGCTTTTTAGCTGTTCATTCAAAAACCTTCCAGTGCAGTGCAATGTGTTCACAGCAGGTGCTTTCTGGGTTGCCAGGTTAACACCATTATCAGGCAATAGTGTGAACAGCAATAGCTCCCAGTACAAAACAACTCATAGGCGTGTTAAAGACTGCAAAGTGTAACAGCAACGCAGCACAAACTTGACTGTTACTAATTAGATACGGACCGAATGATTCAGGGCTTTGGCCCTGAACTTCCAATGGCAGTTTTAAGGAGGATCTGTTGAACCAGCCATCTGAACTTGAACTCATTATTTTCATCACCATTTACGCCCAACTCTAAACTGATGACTTGTTATGTTATTTATCCCGGCTCAGACAGCCGTGACACGCAATTTGTCTTGATGACACTGATGCCCACAGTGTGTGCACACACACTCACAGAGACAGAAATTAATGAGCGCAGCAGACTGATCCTGAAGTGATCTTTCAAGCTCGACGTTCTCTGCAAGCACACACTGGAAAAAAGGGGACTGACCATGAGGTCTCATTAAAACGCTTTATTTTCATTTTATTCATTTTAAAGCAGTTGAGAGGAAGATGAAAAGTGATACATTTCAGCAGTCCCTAATCAGGGTCCTCCTTGATGCAGACCTGCTGTACTTTTACTCCGTCGTAATTAAGCTCAGATCTTATTGCAAAGAAGAAGCCTTGCACCACCATCCCCCTCATCAGCACTGTCTAATGGCTCCGGCTGCTCAGGGTGCTGTTTGGCTCCAGGACCTGTTGACTGCGACACACCTGGGATCCAGACCCAGGTGAAAAGAGTACAAATATAAGATTTTAAAAGTTAGTAAATCATTGCCTCTAACCTGGGAATGAATACCTTTTTGATATGATCATCACAAAGGATTCTCATCACCAACTTAAGGCTAAAGCAGGATTCTAATGAGCCAGAATTTACACAGAATGCCAGCATTGTGGTGTGGTAGATCTGCTACTGACCACCAGCACCACACACTGACCTCAACAAGTGCATCAAATATGTTCTCCTCTGAATCAGTCCATGCAGTTTTGATGACACATTCAAATAGCACACTGTCACAGCAAAAATACACATCAGCTTTAATACTCATATCTGTCACCAGTGTTACAATAAACCAAACTTTTTTAGACACTTGGATACCTGCTGGATACTACAGTAACCAGCAGGAAAAAATGCTGAATCCACTGAAACTGTTATTACTCTGTGTAAAATGCACAATAGAATGGGGGGAATAGTCAAAAGGGCAAATGTGTTTTTAATACATTTGCAGCTAACTCATTCACATTGCCCAGGTTGCGGATATCAGTTCACCGTAATTGTTAAAAAATGAGGGGAAATCCAAATCAGTCTTTGTGAGCAGCTGACCGCCAACATGGCTGACCCCTCTGGCATCACCCTGAGAGTCTGAACTCCTGGACAGGGGGCTTATGTTTGTCACTGTGAGTCTTTTGCCCGCTGAGGGAACAGCTCCTGTCACCAGGTGGTCATTAACGATGCACCAGGGCCTCACAAAGGCTCACAACTGTCACGGCGTCGGATTCTGTCACCAGGAGCAGCCAGCACAAGCACCCTAGGGAGTGCATGGTTTAAGGGTTAAGGATGGCTTGTCTCCCCTTTAAAATGTTGGGCTACTGGAAATCCTGTAGCAGTCTGGCCTAATAGCATTGTTTTGGTAAGGGTCCCGCTGATGAAGCTATTCGGTTTATCCTTTTGAGAAAGTGTTTTTTTTTTTTTTTTTTTTTTTTTTTTTTTTTTTTTTTTTTTTTCCTGAAAATGACCGTACACACTGGCCATTTCCTGCATGTAAAGATCATGAAAATGCTTTTCAGCAAAATGACCCCATTGACTGTTTTGACAATATTGACCCTCCTTTAGGAGAATGAAAAGGGTTCCTGTGACCTCGGCTGGAAGCCCACGTGTGAAGATCAATATGACAGTCAGGGTTCACCCTGCCCTCCACCGAGGTTAATTCCACAATGAACTCCATTTTGCAGGGCAGAAAAAAATCAAACATTATTTAGTTGAATGGAGAAGAATTCAAGCTGGGGAAACCCAGAGGAACAGGGGTGGTAATGCTGTTTTTCCACATCACCTGGAGTGAGAGGAGACATAATTCAATGAGACAGACGGATCCATAAGGTTCCTCCTTTTGCCTAAGATAAGTGAAATTGTTTAGGAACAGCGGGATGAGCTTCCCAGTTCAATCAATCCATCAATAAGCTGATCAATAAATCACATTTTATTCAGCAAAGCAGCCCAAGTAGTAAGAATTACACAGCTCACTGTTTCAGAGGGACAGCTGATCATAAAATTGGAGCAAAATATTTATGTAGGTCTGCGTTCTCCCAGCGTAACACATGGCTTTGCTGTGATCCAGTACATTCACACAACATTAAAATGCCTTCATGTACCACAGACTGGCGGGTGTCAGTTCAACATGCACACTGCTTTCTCTGTGAGTGCTTACCTTAAATTAAACTGGGTCTGTTTCAGCAGAGACACATGCATGTGTGTGGATACACACAAAGACCTAAGGAAACAGGTTACTGAATAAACCCAGCTTCTGGGATGGTAGTGCCATCTGAATTTCTGAGGTGGTTGCAATAAAAAAGGACCCTTAAGACGAAACTTCATGAAAAATCTAAAATGTAACGTGTTGCTTGTCTTACAGTTTAGCGGGTGGGGAAAGTGTAGAGCTGGTTTCCTTCATTTTGCCCTGCACCATACCCCCACACACACTTCTGAAGAAATTAATGTCTACTTAATTTCTGACTCTCTGCAGCTTCATTGTCCCAATCTCTCTCTGAGTCATCACAGTACGTGGCTGTCCTGAAATGTTTCCGCTGAAATATGAACACCGCCTAAGATCTGAGCTGGACACGGTCTGTCTCCGGTCCCCAGAATGCACCATGAGGCTCGTCGCACCCCCTCCACCCCCTCCACCTGGAGGCACTTCATTCAGAGCATTTGTTTATGTGCTTAAAGTGACCAAGAAAGGATTTTTGCAGGAATAAATGAGATGATTTGCAACAAAAGTAAAGTAAAGGAGTAATGACGTATTCTGGGCTAAGTACTACATAGACAGATAAATAGATTAAGAAACCACTAAAGGATTTCACACTAGCATGCGTTATTAAAAGGAGTTAAGATCTTTTTGATATGGCCATCTGTCATGGTAAAGGTAGAAAACAGTGTACTCACAGTGACCTTTGAGGACCGCATTCCAGACGGAGTATCTTACCGTCCTGCTGAGTGCCTCTGTCTGGGGGCCCAGTTTAACCCCTACCCTCCCTCCCTGCCCCCCCTGGACACACCGCGGCCACTCACCCAAATAAAGCTGTATAATGGGGCCACCTCTGTGCCATTCAGGGGCACTCAGCCATACTGCACATTGAGGGAGCCTCAATTAGCCAAGATACAGTGTTTTAACACATGTCCTCTACGACCTTTACCCTGAGTGATTTTTAAGTGATTTAACTGCATCTGATTGGGGGTCTCAGCTGGGCAGGGGGTGATGGGGAGGGGGGGCAGTGCTTATGGACTGACAAATGGTTATAATGCCAGTAGATAAATTGGGGGGGGGGGTCACTGAGAATGAATTTACTTTTACCAAATATCCCTCGCCCCCCCACCCCCCACCCAGCCTATCTTCTGAAACCATACCATCCTTCTGCATTCTGTCTGTAAGAGACAGACTGCCCCCTCCAGACAGCTGAGCGCGGTGCACCGCTCTGACATGCTGTCCTTGCACATGTGGGCGTGGCTGGGGGGGGGGGGGGGGGAATTTCCCATCAGCCCACTGTGGGGATGGAGACTGAGCAATTTGCTTTCCCTGCATTCAATAAGGCTGCGTCTGGTGCAGGACCATCAGAGGGGAGAGTGCATTGATCTGGAGAGCTAATGGGCCTGCTGTTACAGAAAGGCTGGGAAACGGGACTCGCTCACTGTGACCGAAACGCATCAGCCTGGACGGCTGCAGATGAGCACATCTCGTCACGCAGCGGAGTGCAAAGGTCACAGCGCTCTCACCGCGCAGCGCGACCGGATAAGACTTCATTTAATGAAAGCCACTAATGCAGCGGGCTGTTAATATGGCTGGAAACGAGTAAAACTACGGACGTCAGAACCTCATCAGCATAATTAGCCTCCGGGGGGAGCTTCAGAAACGGGACCCATTGATTTCCAGTCAAATTTATGGATGAGTAAGAAGCACCCTGAATCAAATTAGGCCTAAACCGCGGTTAGCGACATTAGCGGTTAAACAGCTGGCAAATCTTTGTGAATCAGACCCCACTTTATCTCTTAACAAAGAAACCTGAGTTGAGGCTGTTCCACACTCTTGCTGACTGCTACCACATATTCAGAAGCCTTTTCCCCTTGGTAATACATGATTTATACCTGATCCAAAGGCTGAAAAGTCATTATGTATTGGCTTAATTGTTTGCTAAAGGGTTTACTAAAATTATATTCATTAAGCTCTTTTAAACAATGTTCCTGTCAGCTCTCCATGCTTTTTCAGTTCAGCAGCATCTGCTGGAGAAGTCCGTCTCCTGAAATCCTGTTTTCTTCAGGGAGAGGATTTTCAGGACAGAATTTCCCCCAATTAAACCCATCTGTTTATGAAATTTAAACAGTCCATCTCTGTCCATCCATGGCGATCCATACAAACTGTCTCATCACGGTTTGTCTGGACTTTTCAAACCACTCTAATTTCAACCACAGCTGGCCACAGAGGAGAGTTTGCACTTGATTGACAGGCCTTTAGATGTCAGGTCTCATAAGCAAAGCAATTAATCCTCTCAAGGTAGGGCAGGTCACATTACATGTTTATCTGACATGTGGAAATCAAAGGATTTAAAATGAGCAAAGGGTAGTATTTGTTATTACAGATCAATTCAAGGGCATGCGGCTACATCTCTAAGATCCCTTTTACCTACACATGTAGTTCATTTAATTTCTTTTTGTGTGTGTTAAACTTGTATACATATACCATATGAATGTATGAAAGCACTGCACGTGAAGCTGATGTGTATGGACACAGAACATGCTCAAAAGCTTGCGATTTCTAAGCTGAAATCTGGCCTTCCCCAGCACACCTTGACCTTGAGAGAGACCTTCTTAATCATACTTACGCATCTTGTTCCTACTTTTAGCTTGTGTGTTACAGAAGTTTGCAGTTTTATACTTTGATGTATGCAATTCACAAATATGGGCTGAACATTAATCTTTCAGTCTTTTGTACTGAAATTTTATTTACAGAATGTAGAGTTTTGTACTTTTCCCTTTTAACCTAAGCAAAGCTAAGAGCATAATTTTCTAAACTGGTATCTATGGCTACTCCATGGGCCATTCTCTTATTTTCAGCAATTATGATTGCTGACATGAATATGAAAAGATAAATAAACACTAATGTGAAGCATAAAATGATAAATGCACATCAGAAACACCAATTCACTATAAATTATTCTGAATTTGGATCTTGAGAAAGGAATAGAGAGAGAAAGGCAGAGAGGAAAGGAATGAGAGAAAAAGAGAGAAACGAGCAGACACACCGGTGGGGTAGGCATGCTGCATCTTTGCAGGACTGAGGGTGATATCAGGTCAAAATCTTCTTGCAAGGGGAAAAAGTCAATATAATTTTCTCACCAAGATATCGAAGATAACATTAGCCATGACTTGAGCATTTTTCCCCAACAGCGTCGATTGAGTATTGACCCTGTATGATTCACAGCAGCCTCGCACAACCTTCTTAAGAGCAGAGCTGGTATGATGGAGAGAAGGAAAAAATGAACACAGACATATGTTTTGATCCGTATCTGGAATAAGAAGATATTTCTCTTTAAAATTGTTTTTTGTATCTTCTTCACCAAAAGATGTTCATCATATATGAGTCTGTACATCACCAAAAAAAAAAAAGAAACCCCACTCTCTACAGCAGTAATTTTATGAGCATCTATGGATGTTGTCTGTTTAACCACAGTAACTCGTCCTGGTGAAACGGAACTGAACTCCAGCATGGTTCTGTCCAATCAGGACATGTTCTGTGTTGTATGGCTCGGGTCAGCACCGCTCCGACCGGCCCCAGCCACTATCGATCTTTCTCATGCCTCATTCGCAGACTATATTGATTTATCTGAGGTCTCCCTCCTCGGATATTGAAGCAACGATTTCTGTTTAACAAGAGTCCAGACATGGATGGATTTCAGAGAAAATAATAGTAACTCATACCAGCAGATAAAAATATGAATATACAGCCCTCCACATATAGGAATTCATGAAGTGGCCTCCCACTATAAGTTTTATCTCTGAGTTCACTGCACTTTTTATTGCCTTTTACTCTTCCAGACTTGAACCTCTGTTAAGCCCTGAACACAGAATGAATTTAGATTGTAGTGCCAGCTTAGCCCTGATAGTGGAGTTTGAAAAAGTAATTGTAGCAAACACTGAAACTGAACATTCACTTGGCAACATGAGTCTTGGACTGCATCATGTGCTTTTGAGCTACAATAATCACTCTAACAAAAACCTACAAGTTGCAGCTCTATAGCTACTCCTTTGGAGATAAGGGGAGAGAGTGAGTGTTTTATCTTTCTGCAGAGACCCAACAAGAAAAAACTATGAATCTAGGCTGAAATGGTTGGTGACTTTGCATGTGTAAGAGTTATGTTCTGTGCAAGCTAGAATTCAGAGAAGGCTTGGTAATATGCCTATTGCCAGCTACAGCATTGCAAGGAGGTGACACATACTACTGTTCCCAAATTGTAAAACTTGTTTTGTATATGAGTGCAGCAATTAACAGCACCAATCCTGAAAGGTCAAACTCATATAGCGTGGCAGATGCATTTGTGGTACACTCACTTTCTCAGACACACAGAGCTTTCCATAAAACATACACCCAAATACTTTCCCTGATACGGTATATTTCAAGGTGTGATATCTTAAAAAATACAGGATCACATTTTCTCTGGTGTAGTATATTTCTTGGTGTGATATCTGTAAGAATAGAGGATCATATTTTCTATCATACAGTGTTATTTCTTGGTGTTATATCTCACAGAATATTGCCTTATTATTGCCTTTCTCTTCCTTTTTGTGACCCTGTGCCCCATAATTTGCTGCATCTACTGCACATTGAGAGAGATTCTGAGTACAATCTCGCCCTGTTCCTCATTTCTGCCACTCTCCTTTTCTTCTGGGACGAACTTATGAGCAAGTTATCAGGTCCTGGGTGTTTGTCAATTAATGCTACTGACCCTCGCTGACCCTCATAGATTGCAATGTGATTGAATTCTAGAGCCAGATGAAAAAGACAGAAAATAAAAATCTAGTGAAAATGTCCTTCTGTGAGACAAACTGAATTCGTTAAATCTCCTATGGATCATATGATTAATACCCAAATGACAGGCAGCCATGCTTTCACAGATAAACCATCATTAAAGCGCTCCCTCTATGGTTTCGATCGTGCCATATATGTTCGATTTAGCATCATGCAGGACTGTGACATTTTTGGGCCATTGATTAAAGCATAGTCTTCAGAGCAGCACACAATGTTAATGATCAATAGTGACCAAAGGTATTGAGCCTCTGCCATCAATCTGGCAGCCCCAGGGCAGACAAAGTGAGGAATGAAATGAGAATCTAAACAGGAGAGAGATCCTCCAATATGTGCTGATCTGATCCTTTAAAAAGAGATTCATATGAAGACCCCTGTCTGAAACAGTCACCATCCCAGGTGATGTAACAGCATCAGCTCTATGCATAATTCCCACCACTACCAGCATCCATCAAAGTGTGTCTCTGTGTAAAAAGGGCACCAGCCACCATTTTGTGTACTAGCTAGCGTCATTTGCCAAACAGGTGAGCTAGCTATTAAGGACATTTCTTCATGTGTGTCCCACAGCTCAGGTCAACCTGAACCCCGCTTTTCCACAGATTAAACCCCAACTCAACACTTTTTGTCTTGGGAGTTTCTGGCTTCTTGCATCAACTCTGCCTGCCTAGTATAATTCGCAACACAGCTGGGATGGTACAAGTTCTGTTTTTAGATGTCATTTGCGGAGATGAAATGAAACCACAAAACAAATAGATGGTCTGCAGCCAAACAGGTGAGCTAACTATTAAACACATTTCTTCATGTCTCTGCCACCGCTCAGGTCAACCTGAAATATCTCAACTGATGTAAGGATCTGTTACATCAAAATTGACACATTTAACCCCCTCATGTGCAATACTCTCTTCATTCGCCAGGACTTGAGTGTTTTGATAACCTTTTCTGGAACAGCACCAAGCTATTAGAGCATGGCTGTATTTCACTTCCTGGGGGTGGGGGCCTCCCTCAGGTCTCCCCAGGATTCACCCGGAACGGAGTCTCACCTGACTGCACCTGTCATTCTGTGACAGTGTGTGTGTGTGTGTGTGTCTCTCTCAGGTGGAGAGTTTCTAAAGCTGAAAATCCATTTTCTGGTTGTTTTAATATGTGTAGTTTAGTGTGATTTGTCCAGAACTTTGAATATTAGAATAACTTAAGAAATTAAGTATTTTTAAGGAGCAGTGAACTCAACTTCTTGTACAAGTCAAAAAGGGGGAACTACTCAATGGCAAAACCATTGTGGTTAGACTGAATCTAACCAGGCCTTCAGCTTGCAATTAACCTGTCAGTAACTAGCATTAATATGCTATCCAGACTCCAAACCAATGAGAATATGATCAGTACTGTACAGCAGAGAGGGAGGGGCTGGTTCAGAGGGGAGGAGGACTTTTAACCCAGAGCTCAACCTGCCACCTGTACTGTCTTTGTAATATATTATGACAGAGGAGGTCAAAGTGTTCTCTTAAAGTCATAAACTGAGTGAAATGCCATCTGTTCAAATGCTCAGTGTGTGTTTCTCCAGTAACATCCACCTTCTGCAGCCCAAACAGCTTTGCAGAATGTCTTTCTGAAAACCACACGTTTAAAACAATCAACTGAAGTCTCTGTTGTCAAGTGACTATTTCATCCCCTGTGACATACCCATGTGTGTGTATTTTTTGTTACCTATTTATGATAAACAGATAAAACTGGGACAGATCTCCTATGATATAATAAATCACTGCATTGCTTTATTAGTTATCATTTCTGGTTTACTTTCAGCAAGGCCCTTACTGTCCAGGAAGAAGTAGGCATTTCAAACAAACTGAGATACTCTGCAGTCACAGCAGTTTAAATGTCCAGTCCCAGTGGTCCTTTATACAACAAATACATCAATGTCACCAGGTGCTAGGAAGAGTATTTACCTATTTGTCAGCCTGTCTGGCTCTCTCGCTTTTATAATTAATAAGAAATTGTTTCAAACCAATTTTGTATTAGTGATTACAGGGTGGGTGAGATGTCTGTTTTTGAAGGAGCCCAGGGGTTATTATTATTGTTGTTGTTATTGTTGTTGTTGTTGTTGTTGTTATTGTTCTATCTTTTATTTATTATAAAGTATAATAGGTACTATTCAGTATGATTCTCCTAAAAATCATGCAGAATTGTATTCTACAACTTTTTACATTTATATTGTATGCCTCACTATAACTAATTATCATAAACCATACCAAATGCTGTGTTCATATTCAGTTCGCTCTCCCTCTCTGTCCCTCCCTCCAGTAGGTGCTCTTTTTGAAATGCTAAAGACAACTGCTGTTGAAAGCCTTAAATTAAGGGTGCGCGATTCAGACTGGGGTGTTTAGTGGGGCCCCTCTCTCTCTCAAGCAAGCCCAAGATCCCCCCCCCAGGCCTTTGTCTGAGGCCGAACATGCACAGATGTTCCCCTCTCCACAAACTGCCCCCCCCCCCCTAATCACCACCTCCAACGCCTACAGCCCGCACCTGCCTTGTAGCTCTCCCTGCTGAATTGGGGTCTCATCTGACGCCCTTCAAAACGTCAGTCTCTCTTCAGGCCCCTGATCACTCACGGTTTCGGGAAGCGGGGGAGGGGGGAGCTCGGGGAGAAACCGCACGAAGAATATCACCCCCCTCCCTGAGCAAGCAAGCCCCCACAAGCCAGAGCCGAGGGGGTCTATGTGTCGCTTGTGTGGGGGTGCTGCAGTCAGAGGAGGAGCAAGGGGGATTGTGGGAAATGAGATTAAGACTCATGCTGAAGGCTTTTTCCCATCTCCTGAGGTGTGGTTCCCGCAGTGTGAAATGCTCCAGAGATGCTCTGCAGCGTAGTACAGGAAGCCAGGAAGAGCTCTGACACCCTACACAAAACCGTACACTTCTACAACCTGAGTAATGAATACACAAACCAAGTGAGGCTGATGTAGGATGTGATCCACAGTTGGGTGTTTGCATTTAACCTTTTGACCTATAGCTGGGTCCAGAGAAAACAGAACAATGATCAGGCTACTACCACTCTGCATTCTGCCCTGAATGGGGTGAGAGAGAATTAAATTTATTCCTTTGGCAAAACTCCGGTATATGCTCAATGCTACACTCAGTGCGGCTCTCCACTCTACTTTATCACAGTCAGGATGTGGGTATTGTGTTAGCAGTTAGCACACAGAGGAGCACAGAAGAGGAGCCCTCGTATAAGGATTGCCTACAATGTGAAAATAAGGCTTGGACACAAAGCTTTGTCTGATTACTTTTATCATCACGTTTTTACCCGCAGGGAATCACTGCAGGTATAAAACTGAGCTGGGGTACTGCTGCCTCATTTTCCAAAAACCTCAGTCTCCTAATGGCCATGAATGTGATGAAGACTGTTGTGTTTGACAGCCTAAACTCAACCACGTTGAAAGCCTTAGAGAAGACCTGCTGGCAACTCTGTGCCCTCTGACCCCAGCAAAATGCACTGTGAGCAGAAACAGCTCTGACAAGTTGTTTTGTAGGAGCAGGAAGCTGCTGATGGATTGTGGAGGAAAGTAACATCTGGGGTGCAGGATCTCTGTCCCACAGCATAGGGCAGCCATGTGACTAGTGCTTAGGCCGGGACTTAGCTGTGGAAGACTCCAGTCGGGTTTGAGTGCTATGGGAGACTTTGCTGTTTCAATTAAACACAGGTATTTTCCTCAAGGAATTCTGCAAATGTAGCTGTAAGAAATGGCTGAAACGATGTGTAAAAGTGTAAGCTTCACACGTCATGTTTGCTGTAAGTCCGTTTGTCTTGTTCGAGTCAGGTCTGTGTACAGAGAGAGGGAGAGAATGCGGGAGCTTGCTCCTGCTTTTTGTGGCGTTCCCTTATCTCTCGGTCCAGGTCAGGCTCTGCGGAGTGCCTGTTGTTTTTGTTAGATAGCCTCTCGCCTTATTGAGTTTGCACTTAGCAGGTTCCCACACTGAGCTCACCACGGAAATATTTCGCTTATCTTCAGCAGAGAGGAGCAGGGAGTTCACTTCTGCAGAGTGGAACATCCTCTTTAAAACACTCACCTGCCTGCAAGAGACTCCCTGTCAGATCTGTGCTTCTGCCCACACCCGAAAAAAGAGAAATAAAAATGTGCAGTTCCATCCTTTGGCAAACAGGTGTCACTGTGGTGAGCTCAGCCTGCCCAGAGCTCAGCATGATTCAGTAACTGTACAGTTGCTGATTTTAAACCTAGTCTCAAAACTTTCTTTGCATTTTCTATGATTAACAAATATAAAGTGCCTAACCATTTCAGTGGTAAAAGGGTTGAAAAAAATCACCTCAGTTTTGATTGACATCAGCTGGTGTCATCAAATGATCCTTCATGCTTCCTTTTTCCTGCACACTAGAGCCAAACTGAGAACTGTACAGACAAACTGTACACAGACATACACACATCACCAAAAAAGTGTCGTTCAGAAGCTTTGTGTGTGTGTGTGTGAGTGCATGAAATGTGTGTGCGCATGTCTGTTTGTGCATGCATGGAAAAATATTTGAAATTGATATCACTCAAGGCTTGCTGGATAGATTGATGGCATTAACCTGGGCTGTCTGTTTGATCAAGATTAAATGATAGGCTGCTGCCAGCAAAGTCACAGGTACACAGGTAATGATGATCTGACTGCTCCTCACCTCTAACGAATGACAGCTGCTCAGTGAGCTGGGTGTAACCCCACTCCCCTGCGTATAACTGGCCTTTAAATGTTTCCCCTCTGAGTGTCTGCTGTAACCTCCAGCTCTGTCCATCCAACTGGCTGTGAAAACCATCTGTCACAATGCAACAGCATACTGTAGATGGAAATTATATCAACTCTCTTTGGCCTCCTGTTAATTAATTTATTTTTTCCAGTTGTTTAATAGCTAAATCTGCCTGCTATACTTTAATTGCTTAAATATGTTAAAGAAATAATTATATGTATATGTTATCACAACACAAAATTAAAGAAAAGTGACACAGCAGTAAGACTGCGTTCCCCCTTAGTCAAATATAGCAACACTGGAGTGTAAAAGTTCAAAGCAAGCAGCAGCACTGGGTGTCGGGCATTACCGAGAGAACATTTCCCATTAATGAAAAGTAAACAAGTCTCCCTCTCTCCCGCGCTGCCGTGGAACTGCCTGCTGGTGTTGCAGTGGCCTCTGTAAAGCTGTCAGCCGTTTGAACTCTCTGTCAGTGTTCTCTGGCATTCACAGGCTCATAAATCTTTCATCAAAACTCCAGCTGTCATTTCCATAGCATACACGCCGCTGTGTATTTTGCCTGAACTGTGAAAACTGCTTACCAAGCTGAATTTCACAGAAGTTCTCCTGAAACAGAGAGGGGGAGAGAGAGACACACTGCCTCAGCTTAATCAGCTTGAATTGCTACACAGGTCTCCTGTCGGTCCGTGGACTGTCTGAGACAGTCATTTGGCACAAGAAGCAAGGTGTGAACACTGTTTCAGAGAGTTCCTTTGTTTTTATCAGATTTTGCCCTTGCCTCAGACCCTGTGGGTGGAAAAGATTCAATGAATGAATGTTCAACACAGCGAGATATTAGCGTGTGATGAATTGCTGAGATGAATTACATGTCCATTATTACTTTCTGTTTCAGCATCGTCTATCCATTTTCTCAGCTTTGCTTTTAACAAATGCATCTGTTAATATATTGGTGAACATTATTTTTTTTCTAACAAGTATCACCTGAAATGCTCCGTTTCCCCCACATGTTGTTAGAGAGGGCACACACTGAGGGGCAGAATAAACTGCTCACTCTGTTAGCCTGTCAGAGACACTGAAGGCCTCACGCCCATGGGGGTGCTTTTTCGGCCTAAAGACCTGGGGCTGAATTAGTGTGCTCACAGCCTACCCAGGACCTCTCTACAGCTCCCAGGAGGAGAGGCCACAAAGACTCCAGCTCCCTGGATGTCCGGATGGCTGGATATCCGGATGTCCGGATGGCTGCTCAAACACCTGGTCGGGCTGCTCGCTTTTGCTCTTTCAGCCAAAAGGACACCCAGCCTGTCAAGCCACTGCACATAGACAGATGAGGGGACCAGGTGGCCCCAGGGCTCCTGCAACCTTGGAGAGAAATGAGGACAGCACTCTGTTTAGGGGAGAAAGTGTGTGTGTGTGTGTGTGTGTGTGTGTGTGTGTGTGCGTTTGGGTTTATAGTTAAGGGAATATGTTGAATGAAATGAGTGTTCTTGTACATGTCCCTTGTGGTCAATCAGGGAGATGGCTCTTTCACTGCATTTTCCCACAATAATGAAACATTGTGTCTCCTATAAAAGTCACAGCCAGTGGCACGTATCAAATCCATCACATGGTACCACTACCCCACAACACCCGGAATGTATTGCCTGAAATCTGTCATTGATCTCACCTCTATAATTTATACAGAGACAGAATCGATGACAGTAATTTTTATAGACATTAGAGAATTGTCTGGGAAATGTATGGGAAACTGTACAATATCTGTTTTTACTTCCTGTTATATTTTCCCTCCTGGATGGACAAAAGAATGGGGGAGCCTATAGGGAAGGTTTATTTAAACTCATCACTTTGAGGCTTACCTGTGGAGTGACGTTAAAGACCCAGAGAAGTGTTCAATCAGCAGCTTGATCAAATGTAATTACCAGCACAGAATCAGTGTGCCTAAAGGATCTGAGTAGGGACAGCCTGTCCTAAGCCAGGTGTCCTTTTAATAGACACTGGCCAGGTGAGGAGAGGCACTTCCAGAAGAAGCACTTTACAAATTATTGAGAGCCGGAGAGATGCTGTGAGGGCTGGAGAAAAGGCTCGCTAACAGACACCAGCAGAGATGCTCTCTGTCCTCGGTGTCTCCATCATTGATTCTGCCCCCCACGTGTCATTTCCAGCACTCTGTCAGACTGCTCTGTCTGTCTGGTAGACCGATGCCTCGCCACTGCTTTAAAATGGAGTAATGTATATATTATTCATACGCTGCCAGCCCTGGAGGCACTCATTAAACTCTTCAATGGCAAATGGAGCAGGCAGGCACATATCAGCTGTGTTTCTCCGGTCACGAGTGCGTCTGCATATCATTGTATGAGAAAATGTAGCTGGGCTCCCCCATGGGAACGGCTTTGATTTGATGGAAGAGATTTTTTCTTTCCACTGCATAATTTTTTTCTTTTCACATTTACCTCGTAATCCAGCACGCCAATCTTCAAAGACAGACTGCTAGTCAAGCTGGTATCATCTATAATTGCAGCATGTATGCATCTTTGAACCATACTGTTGCATAAATAATTGATCACAAAAGGGAAAAAATGAGACTTTGTCATACTTCTCAGATGTTTGTCCTGTAAATGCGAGGGTCTTCTGTGCGCTTTCTCCCAAACTGACATCGGCCGTCACCTCTGTCTCCGAGCGTCCGAGACTTCCTCTCATCTCTGCTGCTGCTGCTGGTGCCCGCAGTGACCCAGCGCTCCTCCAGACAAATCAACAAATCTATCCAGGAGCTGTCAGGCTGGCTGTGGCTGTCCTCTCCCGCTCCTTTGATCAGGATCTCTGGCTGGCAGAGCCCTCTTCCCCCTGAGCCAGGGGACCGGGCTGGCGGAGCGACTCCTCCTTGCCTCCGCCGGTCGGAGGAGATGAAAGGGAGCCCCAATTATGGGAGAAAAGCGGCCTGTCCTGTGCTCCCCATGTTGCTGCATGAAGCTGTGATATCTGTATCAGTATGATCTGTGTACCAGGGAGCTAAATAATGCTTAGTTAAGTGTCTGGTTAATTTCATGTTAACGAATGCTGAGATGCCCTTAGCATGATGATGACTGGATGATTGGAAAGACTGAGCTCTGATTGGATGTAAGCTATGTGCCATACCTGCCCTACACTGATTGCACCCCCTTCCACTTGCTTTCCAACATTTTAAAACAGTTATTGACCGTGTGAGGTCACTGTCTTAATGTGGTAGCGCTGGTGGTGTTGATTATCAGGAGCCAAAGACCGACACAAGCAGCATTATTTAGAATGTCCTGTGTAAATTACAGAAAGTGGAGCTGATGGTGGGCATGTTTAATTCCAGCTCATACATCGCTTGCCTTTAACGTCTTCTCCAGTTTTCCTCTGGCTTCTCCGCCTGTGTTGTCATGGGCGTTTTTGGTTGTGCTTCCATCATACACACTTCAGATTCATTTCGCAGCCTCTCTTCGTTGGATTTTAATGGTTTGAAAGAGCTTTCTCACAGCCTCTGTGTTTTTCTGCAGTAAATTCAGAGTGAAGGCAGAGGTTAAATTATGCCGCTGGGTATTGGAGGCATTAGATCTGCTTTTTCAGTTTTGTAGGATGGCTTTTTTGGGCCATTACAATGGAGTAGCTGCTGTAATGTTTGTTCCCTGTGGCCCATCTTAAACACACATGCATATTCTACACACAGAGGGTGGTGCAGCAGTTTGAATATTTCAGCTCTCACTCCAACAGTGTCAGCTCAGGTAAGAAAAGGATGTTTTAAGGCCTGTGTTGTGCTTGGTAATGCAATGGCTGGCACAGCCAGCGTACCTTTACCTCTTCAATATTACATAACAGGTGATACTCAGTGTTAAAAGCACTCAGATAAGAGTGGGAATAACAGGCCTGTGTGGATTTTCACTGCTGGTCTGAAACACGCATATCTGCTGTTCAGCTAAAATAAGAAAAATGTAGAAAATAGTAAATTATTAAGACTCATCATATTGAACATCAAAGGTCTAGACAGACAAACTTTTGGCCACTGACACAATCGCCATGGTGATATATGGATAGAGTCCTGGAATATCACAATCTATAAGTATTATGGTGATGTTCGATGTGTTTGAGTATGGTTGTGATGTGGATATGAACAATTGCTGCAATAATTCACAAAAGATACACTACACAGACTAACTGTCTATTGATCAGACTGAGTGTTAAAAAATCAACAGATCTTCTTGCAGTGAAATCCTGGAGAAAACGCAGCCGAATCAGCGGAAGGCACACATCCCTCAGACCCACCGGGTACCTGCGTGTGACAGGAGTACAGACAAGGCAAGATGCAGCTACATACCCGCTGAAAGCAGAAATAAATACACACATACACAAAGACCTGATCGAGACTAGCTGGAAAGGACAAAACAACCCCATTTAAGTATGAGCATAGTGTCAACATGAAATGAGCACTACGGTAGTGTTTAGTCTTTCAGATGTGTGTGCAGAGGTCTGTGGCCTAGCGGCTACTGTGAAACTCCATCCACAAGCCTCAGCTGAGACTTGCGGCTCGAACTTCCTGATACTGACCCGGTTTGCAGCACTGACAGGAGGCTCGTTGTGTTCACACAGCGCACTGGTACCGGTTTCTAACAGGCTGTCATGCCGTAAACACGGCACAGCATGTGCAGTCCTGACGTGAGGAGCACAGGACATCAGACAGCCACAGATGGGGCTCTGCAGGAGTTCCTGCGTTAGGCTGCTGCCACAGCAGCTCAAAGAGCTCTGGAGATTCTGTTCCTCTGCGGACAGCAGCGGATTACTGCATGAAGCCACGCAGATATGCTCACACTGGGGTAATTACAGGCACCCTAACGTTAATATGGCATACTCTTCAACAGGAAGCTGCAAATGACACTAGCCTAATGCTTGTCACAGACATGAACGTGTGTTTGTAGAAAATGTTTTCCACATAAAGGCAGGACGAGCTGAAAACCTCACACAAGGCTGAACATCTTTGTTTGACACCTACGGGGAAGTGCACCGACCTTTTCCGATGGAGTCTGTAATACTTTAACTAAAGTGATGCAGATAAACTATCTGAGCTCTCCAGAAATAAATCACCATTGGTTTACATTGATCTCTGCCCAGAACCATCAATATCTAATAAATCAGCTCATTGATTGAACGGCTTGTGAACGTGATGCACTTTCTTTTGCGGCATCTGGAAATGGGCAGTTTATTACTGTAGTCTGAGCTCAACAACTGCATTTAGCCTTACAAACTGCAGCAAAACACGGATGCTCAATGGACATGAGTCTATGGAAACTTTAACGCTGTTTGGGTTGTCATGCAACTCTTGTTTTAATCTATTTCCTGCTGCCTGTGCTTGCCTGAGCAGGATGTCTAACTACATATATTACAGTTCCATTCCAGCTGCTTATATAAAAATAGAATCCCTCACCTCTCAAAGTGTATGATTTTTGAATATCATGAGGGAGTGTACTAGGGGCAAAACTGAAAAACTTTGAGTTTTGTTTGCAACATTTTCCAAATTTTGTGGAAGTTTCATATACTTAATAAATCTAAGGCACTTAGAAACTGGAAAACATATCTGTTTTTTACCACTGTTATTTCAGTGCCCCACAAACAAACTCAGTCAGATCCCTTATCTATTTACAGAGCGATAATAGGTTACCACTGAGATTAGCATTTTATCGGCTCCTACACTGCAGCTTTTAGAGTGAGGAAAGTGTGTCAGAGGAGTGCGTTGAACTGTGGGTTTCCTGTGGAGGTGCAGGCGGGCATCAGGGTGTGTAGCATGGCCAGCCACTCATTCCAGTGCTACAGATTAAACGGGGGATGGATACAGGCAGAGTGAAATACTTCAAGATACTATAGTCCTGATTACATGCTGAGAGGTTTGTGAGCTATACCTTCACACTGGTGTCAACATATAGAGACATTTGATAGGGAGAGTTAGCTCAAAGTTATGAATTTGTCTTCTAGAAAGGGTGGAAACAACCAGAAACGCACAACAGCTCAGACTGTGAGAGTCACTCCGTGGGTATCCTGTCTAACAGCACTGTTTAGTTGTGCCTTTTTTCGCGATATTATTCATGATATGCCATGGTGCACAATATACCTGACAGATATACCAACACACACTTCCCCATCACTCAACCTCTAAACCATGATGCACATGCACCACTGAGAATAGGGCAGGGTCACACTAATGTGCCACTGAAGCTGATGATGAATGCTTCCACAAACATTGTGGCTTTGTTTAAAGTCTTCTTTGGTTCTCCGAAAAACAAGAAAATTATCCCCATCCTCCTCTGACCAGCCTTCCCTGGTTAATACATACAACATATTTAACTTTTACATTTGGAACACTTTCTACAGGTCTCCACGGATTACTTTTGTGTTAGTGTCACAGGTCTTCTGTGTTTGATACAGAAGCTGATAATGGCCTATCAGACTAAATTCATCGTGTCATATTCCCAGCCCAGAAACCCACATAACGGACACATACAGGCCCTGCAAGCAGCCTTTCTGCATTTACTATCCAGGTCAGACTGTGGATGTGAAGACCAAAATAATTCATAATGCATGAAATGCAACATATTTTGGAAATTATTTATCAGCAGAGCACAGGCAAAACAGAGCGAAAGGAGGATTTTCAGGGAGGACAGCAGAGTACCACTCAGGTATGGGCAACAGCAGAAATAAACAGAAATTAAGCTGTGTGTTTGTTGAACAAGTGTAGCTAATTGAGAGTGTATAACACGGGGCACTCTCGGAATTATAATGAGAAATGTCAATGACCAGCTTCCTAAAGAACTAATGATCTCCCTAATCCCTCTGACAACTACAGAGACCGCAGAGGCCAGTCATGCACTGAAGCACAAAGAAGCAATTCATACCCAAGGCTTTCCATAGCATCCTATGGTATGTCTTTGACACTCCAGTATTTACATCACACACACACATGCTTTGGTCAAATGCCTTATGCAGTACTTCTCTTTAATAATATGCATTTTGATTCATGTTTTATAACTTGTCTTGACTGAAAGTTGTGTGAAAGTGAAGATTTCCAGATGCAGATCGGTTAAACCTCGGTGTCGGCATTGATGTTTTAGTGGGGATGTGTGCACTCCTGCCCTCAGTGTGTATGACGGAAAAATAACCTGAAACCTTATACTTCACGAAATACAGTAATCAATATTGCTAGATTCTGTATGTAAAGCATATACATCATTGTTTAATTCTGATGTTATGAGTCCACCACAAATTAGCCTTTGCAGTACTGACATGCCCTGTGACTTTCAAACACGCCGTGACCCTTTGCTGGTTTGGTCTGAGGGTTAGATTCCAGACGCCCCAGCTGGGGGGGTCACAGGGGTCAACACCAATACTCCTTATTGACAATTAGGGCCTCAGAGGGGTGCAGAGAGAACAGACAGATGGCAGGGCCTTGACTTTAATCTTGAGCAGAAACCTCAACCTGAACGCGCGCGTGAGGGCCCCTGGATGCGCCCGAGGACCCCTGGACGCGTAGGACCCCCCCTCTGGGCCCGTTTCACTGCATCCGAAGTGCAGAAACCGCAGGATGCTCATCAATGTGGGCAAGCTTTAAAGACATTACATCAGGAATCAGCTATACGCTATACTATATGACCATGTTTCAATCTGCTAATGCGTAGCTTGTCATTTATTGTAACAGACTGGTCCATTCCTATGAACACAGAACATTTATTCTTCTTCACATTCTTAAAAAGAGGACAAAGTAAAGCTCACTGATATTCAGTTCCACTTTGGGCAAATAAATGCTGAAATGTTTTTCTCTCTTTAGTAGAATCAGTGGTGTGTACTGGAGACCAGTACATCTCAATACTTCTCTCATCTAGAGATTAGTACCTTTGAGGATCAGTATATCTAGAGGCAGAGACACATCTGGATATCAGTACAGCTGCTAAAAGAAAACCTCACTCACGGCTTTGCTCTGATCCTGATCTGCTATGCCACTGGCAGTAGAAATCCCAAAGAATACAGTGGGGTCTGTCTGTGCATGCAGCATGTGTTTTAATTAATTTCATAATGAATGCGTCTTTGTTTTAATTAATTTAATTATACCATGGTCTTCTAATTAAATATGAGCATATGTGGTGGGGCTTGTATTGGTAATACAATTTAAACAAACCTAAGGTATGCTGCACTTTCTTGTACAGTGTGTATCCCGTTATTAATAGTCATTCGTGAGACTAGATTTCATGCAGATAAAAGTAATTACAGGCAATTATTACTGAACAAATAAATAAATATAAATCCAAAATCAAACACCAGATGGCGCTCTTTGGGTAGGAGAAGTATTTCAGAGCCAAAGAAACTCTAACAGATTTGAGGTGTTATCTGTCCTCATTCTCAGTATCCCACATCAAATCTCAGAGTCAGGGCAGAGGCTTGCCATTCATAGGTCTCGTCTGTCTGAAAAAATATCTGTTTCCTCTGGCTGGTCTGCCTCACAGGCTGGTGAAAGAAGACAGGCAGGGAAAAAGAGAGAGAGAGAGAGAGAGCCCTTCCTCAGGGGCTGCCAGCCACAGCAGCTACCATTGCCTACCTGTAATACACCAGTGCGATTTTTACAGAGCTCGGGGCAAGTGTGGACACCATTATTTATGGTAATTAATAAAGAGAAAAAAGCAATCTGGTTTATTGTGAGACTGCAGTAAGACATGCCCACTCAGCATAGCTGTCTTGGTAGTAGCATCAGCAGTCTGTCGTCTTGGTTTCATTTGTCTGTTTTTCTGCCCATGTAAGGACAGGGGTAATTCACATATTCAAGGATATTCTCTTCACCACTCTTAGATCGACTAAATGTCTACCCAGTAATATCATTTAACATTATTACTTGTAATAAGTGGGAGGTTATAGGATATACATTTGGACTCTGCTAATAATCTCACTCTGCTTCTGACCATCCTAGCAGAATATTGATTGTGGGTTACATTAAACTAGTGTTAGTCTTCTTCAATCACAAAAGACCCATCTATCAGGGTGAAATGACCTTTGATTTAATGCTTAAGGGCTTGTGCTTTCAGATGCAATCATCTGGAAACATACTGTACATGAGATGAGTTTAATTTATACCCTAATGTTTATAATCATTTATGATTTTTTTGTTCTGATCTTGATCTCTCTCCGTTAGGGACTCGCTGCTTGTCAGCCATTGGACGGTGTCACAGTCAGTTCACGTCACTGTCCTCCAATGAGAACTGCCTCCCGACTGACTCACCATCCGCTCACTGGCTCCTCCCACTCCTCTCACATTCAGGAGGGTTTCAGACACACGCGCACACACACACACACACCTACACACACACACACACACACCTACACACAGATGCTTCCCCCAGTGCAGTGTCAGTAAATGTCATCCTTCTAGTCTTTTTGTTGTGTTGAATATTTCCCTGTTGAATAGACCAAAGGGCTGGCCTCTGACAGCAGCATGGCCCAGAGGTAAAACCCATTCATTTCTACACCTGTGGGGATGAGCCCAGCCTTTGAAGCTCCTCCTATGCATGGCTGCACACCTCACTGTGTGTGATATCACCTTACAGGTGAGTCAGGGTGACTCAGGCTGGACAGTGGCGTGGGGGGCTGTAGCCCTCATTAGGTCACTGGGCAGTGCCCCCCTCCCCCTTGCAGGAGGTATTTTCTCTGTAATGAACTGGGGGGGACGACAGTAAGTTTGGGTGTTAGAGAAATCGATATATTTACTGCAGTGTGAGGTGGGAAAAACTTGTCCCGCAAAGACTACATTTGTTCTGTCACAATCAATGTATAGCAAATGTAAAGGCTTAAGCAAACACACTCCTAATAAAATGTATTTGAGATGATGAATGTATAGATTATGAATCCTCAGTGAATCAGCCAGCCTGTCCATAATTTGCGTAAGTGGTCTGCCAAAAAATTAGATAATGTGCATATAGATGCACCAGGCGATACCATCACCACTTTTACTCAACACACATGGCGAGACCGCTGAACAGCTCACTCCTGCCGTGCCCTTGGATAACCCCTGTCTGATGTAACATGACCACTTTCTCGACTGCGGACTGTGCCAGAAACTCAGCCTCCACGTTGGAAAGAGGACCCTCCATGAGGGTGATGTCATCGAACTGCCTGGCACATTGCATGACATCATCGCCTGCTTCCTTCCAGCTCAGCTGCTGAGAAGCTCTGTAATTAAGTGCTTCATCACATCATAAACGTGCTTGTCACCCGCGTTTCACAGCAGGATAATAGACATCCAATAAAGTCCAAATACAGGAAGCAGGTTAAGTCATTTTAACCCAAGCCATTTATACCGTATATTACATTATTGGCATTCAGCAGATGCTCTCATTCGGAGCAACTCACATAGGTTGCAATTTTTGCATGTTATTGAGGCAGTTCTGGGTTAAGTACCTTGCCCAAAGGTACAGAAGCGGTGTCCCAGCGGGGAATCAAACCAGCAACCTTTTGGTTTCTAGCCCTGCTCCTTACCACTGTGCTACATTGCTCCCCGCCACCACGAAAATAAGTTGTCTAATGACTATGGAAAATCCACACTGAATTGGAGGATGACTTTTTACCATTAAAACTGAAGTAAAACTTCAGAAGTCAGTTCCACACATGCCAGTTGTTATTGCTTACTTATACTGTATTAATAAGCTGCGCTCAGATCTGCAGGGGTCACGTAAAGTGTAGCGTGGCAGAAACAGCAGCCGTATATCCTTTGCCTTCTTATCGAGTGGATCCTCTGTGTCCCCTGGGCAAACACACAACACATGAACTCTGAAAGCAGTAAATCTGGGGCTGTTTTGCTGGTATACATGCCACAGGTTGAAGATATACGCCTGTCTGCAGCTCGCTTTCTCAGCGCTGATTCCCGGGGTAGACATTCAAAGTGCCGTGAACAGACAAAGCCTCTTTCCTGCGAGGCAGAGACACGAGAGAGGTCAGGGGGTCAGGGATATTACTATTCTTCTGCTCGCACCCGCTAGCAGTACACACAGAATATATAAAATCTGTGTCAGAGAATGACAGAGAAGAGAAACGGCGAAGAATGGCAGGAGAGGCGCAGTTACGCGCTAAAGGTGTAATTTACCCCTACAGAAGATCAATACCGCAGCAGATGACACATACAGTAGTCAGATAAAGAGAGGCGTGTTGGGGATGTCAATGCCATGCAGAGTTAAAGAGCGTATCAAAAGTACTAATACAAAAAAACATGGAAGATCAGCCAGAGCAGAGGTTTTTGTCCTGGAGGGGCATACAGGAGCCCAAACTGTGTAAGCTGGGTTGGCAGTGAAATAGAAACACCTCCATGACCTGTGACTGCCAGAGCATGGTGACACACCTGTGCTTCATGCCCATGTCACTCACCTGACAGAGTGATGGACCGCTGCAAATAACTCCATCTACTGATATGCATCAGGGTTGGGAGGGGGTCTGGGGGGCATTAATCCTGAAGGAGACAAGAGTCTAATTAGTCCATGAAAATGGAAGACATAAAGTCATTGTGCTGTTAATAAATCAGTTAAATGTTATGTATATATATGTTGATGTGCAAGTTATGATCTATCATTAAAGAGTTTTTGCTTTGCAGCCTCCAAATATTCTGATCTCAAAAAACCCACCCTGGATCTCCTTGCCCAGGGACAGGCCAAGTGATCTGGGTGTTGGCCTTCATGAAAGCAATACATCACACAGACAGCACTATCCACTGCTACACATGAGATTTGTTCAAAATGAGTAATTATAATTAATCACTTAAAGTGATATGTGGTATGCAGTATCATTCATCATAGTTACATAATTTAAATTCTGTCATTAACGCAGGGCAATCAGCCCTTTTGCTGCATACTGCTGTGGTCAGCATATTTCTCAGTGCTTACCCACTCCTGATTGCCTTAACAATTTAAACACAGCTCTCGCTCTCAGCTGCAGCAGCATGTACCTGCAAAAGCACTTCCATCTCATGTAAAGACACTCAAAGCTGTCACATTGTACTGCTAAAATTACCCTGGACTAAAGCCAGGTTTAGCTGCCAAATGCCAGATTCTGTGTGGAAACTCTGCCCTCCTACATGGTCTGACGTGCTGTTCAGCTGACACGTGCCTTTCTGATATAAATTATACAGTAATTCATTTCATGTCTAATCTGAGTGCAGGTCACAGAGTGCATTGTTTTAGCGAATTCAGGTGCAGGTTTTTATCGTGTATGGCGTGTGTTATTTGCTCATGGTGCTAGCGTAGGTCCCGCTATCTGCTGTCCTGACAGTTTTGTGAACCCCCAGCAAGTGACTGATTTAATGTACTTTGAAAATCATTGTATGGTATATCGTAGGTGGATTATTTTTCATTTTTGCCTGAGAGGGTCCATTGATAGGTGAAGTGTGTGCAAATTTCCAAGCACAGTGGCAAGATTCAGAGCTGGTATTTATCTTGCATGGAAGGAACCGTGGCTGAATATTTGATTAAAAGCAAAGCCATTATAGCTCTTCTCATCAGCCCCATATGAATAGATTTCTACTGTATTACAGAGGCTGTAGAGACAAAATTTAAATACATGCTCAAATGTTGTGTGCAATCACACTTTTAATACAACACGTCTCTTCTGCATTAGCTGTGATGTTTGTATGCTGTATTCAGATGGAGTGTATTAGCTGGTGTGCTTCAGCTGTGGTAATTGCTATTGTAACTGATAAACTGTGTGTATGTGTGTGTGATGTTGTGCCATTACTTTGCTATGCCACTCACATTAATGACATTGAACGTTCATTTGGATGATGCATTGTACCACGTATGATCTTATGACGACAGACAGTATTTGTCTCCGGCATACTGAATTCTTAGGTGGTCCATTCCATAAAACTTAATGTTATTTTACACACAGAAAACTCATCAGCATTCACAGCTTTACGGTGTCAGCAGTCTGTGCAACGAAAGAAATATTATTACCTGTAATGAAATTGAAAATGCTAGATTAACTGATATTTCATCCCACCTGGTTAATTTAAATAAGGTCCATGAAAAGATAATTGATTTCAGGAAATATGGGAAGTTATATTAGCTGCCAGAGCTAGCAAAGGCATTAAAAAAATCAGTGCAAGATTTCCCTTTTCCCCTGTCCTTAAGAGCATGTGGATTGCATCACCTCTCCTGCTTATATTTATAGAGATATGAGTATTCTCGACTGGATCCACAATTTGCTTTTTATTTTGTTGCAATAATTAAAGTCTAATTCATTCATTCAATCAACCTCGCATGAATCTTTCAGCATATATTTTCAGTAAATACAAAATTATTTAGACAGAGATATTGCTCTCTGAGTGAACATGCGGTAACGATCAAACCTGGCTTTCTTACGGACAGTGCTGGAGTTTAAATCCATGAGCGCACAGCTGGAGGCAAAGACCTTCAGTCACACCTTCTGAACTCTTATTCACCCTTCCAGTTGTACCGCCGGAAACCAGACCTGCCATTTTACAAATGCATATAATTATCGTTACAAGAAACACTGTCTCAGGCCGTCCTGAACAATTGCGTTCCAAGATAACTCTGCTTGTTGAACTCACTGGCACGAAGTGATCAACAGTATTTTGTTTTTCACTGAAACATGTGAACTTGTCTCCTCAGGGTTATAATTAAGCTAACCACTTCCTCAGACCGTTTCTGAGCCAAAGCCTGCGTGGAGGGAGAGGGGTGTGACATCTCAGCCCACTCACCTGGCCTCCACTCTGATTGGCCGCTCTTGCGATGACATAATTCATCCCCGTGTCTTTCAGCTGTCAGTGTGCAGTTAGAGGCCTCCAGCATAGCAGGGGAGAATGATGATCTGATCTTGTTATGACTGACTTGAAAGTCTTTTGAGAAATATGTCTTTTCTGTTTAATGACTTCTGTTTCAGAGCAAAGGGGTGAGACAAGCAGAAATTAATGACTAAACTTTAAGGGAAAAGTTCTTTGTCATGATGGAAAGTACCCTGTTTTCCTTTAATCTCACCTGTAGAAAAAAGCCCTGGATTCAGTCAAACTGCAAAGTGTCTTAATTTGCTCATATTTTTTATTCAGACTTTTCCTTTTTCTTGTTGGAAAGTATTTTGTTTCAGCACCAACTAATTTTGCTGTGAGAGTAAGTGCTCAGTTAGGTGCTCAGATTTGGCTAAGGACTATCCCAGTATACTCTGTTCATTTCAGGACAAGACTATTTTCCCACCGACAAGAATCATGGCAGTTGATGTACCAGGACATGTTGCCAGGTGGAGTGGGCTGGTGCCAGGTGATGTGGGACAGTGTCAGGATAAATTGGACTCATGCTGTCTCAGCAGGACATTTCCTTCAGGGTGCAAATGTGTCTCTGTGCCTCAGAAAACGGCCTGGGATGTCTCCTGCAATGATGCTCGTCTGTGGGTGACCTGAAAGGAACACTGGATTCCAGACTTCATGAGGGTGTTAAGCTGTGCTACTCAGTAACTGGACATTTTTATTACAGACAATTAACCCACTCAAAACATTACTTTGAACAATCCGTGTATATTAGTAACTCCTAATCTAGCCATGAAGCTGATTTCATTTTCTCCCTGCAGAATCAATTGAATAGACAAATTTGCATTCAGCAAATCAGGTCCCGTAAACATTCAGGTGAGCACCTCTTCAGCTCTTTGTTTAGTGCTGAGATCATCCCTGGTCATAATTAGATGACAAACCCGCACTGTGTTAAAGGGTCTGCTCTGAGTTATGGCGGCAGTATTAGTCATCTCACAGTGGAGGAAGAACCCTGAAAGCACATTTCCCTGCTCATGAATCTCAGGCAATTCCCCAGCTCATCACTATTATCTGTTAGAATCAACAAATTAAGACAGTAAAAACCCCATAAAATCTCACTGTAATCTGGGACCTTTTTAAGCAGAAGTGGAGAACGCGTTCTTCCCTGAGACCTGAGACAGATGTCTGGGTGAACCGGGGGTCTGTGCCAGGACCTGCAGCAAAGCAAAGGGAATGTGAGCGCTAATTGCCCCCTGCACCTGCGCTGACAAGATCAACAAAGATGACCTTGTAGATTGCATGAAGAAGCGGAGGTCAAAGGTCAAGCCGTCTGTCCTTCTGGTTGATTCAGGGCTGAGCCATCCGTTTTCCTTCGTAGCAAGGTAAATGGTTTTTGGCAAAGGTACAGCACCTACCCGCTTAATAATGTCACACTGTAATCTCTAACATTCCAGCTGTACCACATGGTCACAGTTAGTTTTACATTCTTTAACTTTTCACATGCAGCGGGACTCCAGCAGCTCAGACAGGGGCTCTGCGCAGCTTCACTGAGGAAGTGGGTCAGTGCAGACACCCCTGTGTGAGAGACCTGAGAGGATCTCTGAATCTGCAGGACTCTCTCCCACCCAGGGATTCTTGCGTGCTCAGAGTGCACCTCCATCCACATCGCAGGAATACCACTGGCCATCACCATCTTTATGGGGAAAAAAGAACAGATTTTATGTGGGGGAAAAACACATATGTGTCTGTCTGATCTAACTGAATTGTACAGTACGATGAAAAATGAATTCAAATGCCCGTTTTTTACATTTCTTACATATTTTCCTGTTTCTGAGAGTTCTGCCGCATCCAATCTCAGTTTTGTTTATGAAACACTAAGTGTTTTATTTATGAAAAGTGAAATTTTCCTTAATCATCCATATTGGGTGTGTTTACTGGTCTCTAACAAACCAGAGGTTCACATAACTGTCCATGTCTAATTGCCTTATGCTCGGTTTTAACTTACTGAACTCAAGCCTACCTGGCCTTTCAGCTCGGAGCCTTACAGACTGGCTGTATTTGTTTTCTGCCAGTAAACCTGACCTTGGATGCATTCCAGCAGCATCGGGGTCACCTGCCCCCACTTCGCACCCCGCATGCCAACAGCATGAGTAAGCAGCGCTCACCAATTTTAAAACGTTTCTGACACTTGCTGTTTACAGTCTGTATGGAAGCTAACTTTAAAACTTAGGAAACATGGCAGCACAAGACTCCACGTTAGGCTACAGCACGGCTCTGTTATTCAGGATTCTCCTATTGGCTGATCACTGCTGGCATGCTTGAATCCTATTCCCTGTTATTGTACTTGTACTGCCCTTGATTTCGGTCACACTGAGTATCAGTGAGGTTTTGGAGCTCAGCTGGTCCGAGGCTGGCTGGAGGTAAACCTGCAGGTGCCTTAAACAGGTAAAGCTCCATGAAAACTGAGGTATCACTGAAAATGGCACAGTGTGATCATAGTTTAAATTTATTTTTACTCTCATCTTCATAACAATTCCTTATGTGTTATGTATTTAATAGGGCAGTGTACATTCATGCATAACCTTAATGATATGTAAGCGCTCATGCAGGGGCTAAATTCATCAACAACAAATTCCAGAGCACCTGGAACACCTCCCAGCCTCCACTTTCACGCAGTGTCATCTGTATTTATGTGAAGTTTATCTGATTATTTTAATTTATGCCTGTGTTATAATACTCATAATCTCATCTGTAGAGTGCTTTCTGGCCCTTATGAACACACATACACTACAGAGTGCCTGGGGAGGTAACTGTGGCTTCTCTAAAACAGTGTCTTCTCTGGGTGAATGTTGCTGTGTCTCCCTCAGGCTATTCAAAAAAAGGGCCCTTTGACTCATCACTGCTTCTCTTGGTTTCTCCACAAACCGCTGCGGTTCTGTCAGAGGCTAGGTCATGGTGGCCTCTAACTAAAAATAGGAGCTGACTCTGTTCGCTCTTGCCTCCGTATGGGTTCCCTCCCACCCCACCCCCACCCTCCAAAATCTGAAAACGCAGCCTGCGGTCACACAGGAAATGGGGAGTGTGGTGACGGGGTCAGGGGCATGAGCTATGATCTGATCATGACTAATCGTCTCAGGTACAAGACCAGTAATCTGCTGAAGATGTGAGTCATTTCCTGCTCGGGTTTAAAAGTCTATTATCTCTTTGTTTGTTGCCTTCCTTCTCTCTGAACAAACAGAACAAAGAGAAACTTTAAAAAAGAAGAGATTAAAGAAAGTGATTTGCTTTTTGAACCTCCGACCGAATAGGAAATGATATGAAAGGAAATCTATAAAAAATGTATTATCTAATGTAAAATGACAGGTAGTTTCCACTAAGGCTAAGGCTCAGACTGAGGCTCAAAAGACTTTGTCTGTAAGCCTGCATTCCCACAGGCACAGACTTCTTCAGGATGTCACACGCAGTGGACTGCAGTCAGTCTGCGGGTCACAGGTGCATGCAGAATCATTAACAGATCAGTCAGGACAGTCTGCTAAAAATGTTTCTGTGCTTTGAAGGCGTTTTCCTCATATCCTCGTTTCTCAAGCTGTCACGCTCTGTGGAACATCTCTCATTAAACCAGGACAAGCTCAAAAAAGCCTGGCTCAGGGGATTGTAAGGCTCTGACATGGCCATAAGTCACCATTTGTGTAGGAGGAAAAATAATCATTAGAAAAACTGACAAAGCTGGTTGAAAAACTGAAAAATATGCATTTTAACATATTTTAATGTTAAAAGAGGAGCTTGGCGAGAAGGGTAATGTGAAGTTCCAAAGTGATCAAGATTAGAAAAATTTTAGAACTTTGAGAGAAGGCACCAATAAACAACCACCGAGACGCCACAGGTGGATCCCAGGTGCGGAGAAGCACTACGGGAACAGGAGGCAAAGCACACAGGGTTAAGAGGAGACTCGCATGGGTGCGTTCATGGGAGAGTCTCGCAGTGGGATGGGCTTTGCTGCTGGATTTATAATCAGGAGGTTTCAGTCTGACTCTGTGTTTGCCTTCGGGGCTTGGGAGGAGAAATGGGTCTGAACTTGTCCTCCGCTGGGAAGCAAATCAAATCCCCGAGCCTTTTCGTCAGCTGTCACGGGCGGCAGACAGATCTTCTGTAGGGCTGAAGGCAGGAAATTGGCCTATTAAATTACAGCTTTTTCACAGCGCCTCCTTGTCATTCCGCCCTGCTGTCCTACAGCTGTTCTATCAAAGTTAGTCGCTGTGACCCTTCATCTGGGGGCTCTGAGATGCCCTCACATCTGCTGTGCTGCTCACACCTGGGCTTTCCTCAATGCCACACTTTGAGACAACAAAGTCAGAGAGAGTGACTCTGGAAACATGCCGCTGTTTACTTTCTTATCTGGGGCCTTTTGAGGGGCTTCCATTGATGCCCAGAAACTAGCCATAGTCTCTGGAGTTGCACACTGTAGAAAGAAGTGTGCATGTAGAGTGCTGCAGATTTAAAGTGATGCCAACCCGCACGACTCAGCTGTAAGCTGTGACCACCACTCTCCTGCACTCTGACACACATCTGCTGCACTGCGGTAAACCTCTGCTGATGAGATTACATTAATAATTATGATGACTGATTCTGAGCATCAGTGCTGCAGGGGTCTGTACCACATCCAGTCTAAACGTGTCTGCCACACCCTCCAGTACAACCATCCACGGCTACTGCCCTCAGAACTGCTAACCCAAATCAAACACATTTATTCAATTGTCCCCTCTGAAAGTTAAACATGAAATGTTTACTTTTACATATAGTAATTTAAATAACAGGTTATATCTAATTGTAGCTGGCACTTGAACAATAGCATTGTGATTTGGTGTTCGAGTAAGTAACTGTCTGTAAGCACGCACGCTATTGTCATGTCTTGTCAGCACTATAATCCGTGTCTTTCATACTAAATAGATGTTACCATTATTCAGTACTGTCTGTTTTGTTTTCAGGCTATCTCTTTAAAGTTTCTGAAACTGATTCCAAAACTGATTTTTTTTTTTTTTAATGGAGCACATTGATCATCAGTGTGTGTTGAAATACCACAGCTTTTAAATCCTTCTGCCTCAAATTAATTTATTCTAATAAATGACAATATCACAGAGCAGTAATGAATAATCATCAAAGATGAGAGGATATCTTTGATTTTGCTTGTTTTTGTGATGTGTGTAATGTTAGAATATTACTTCAGTGTTTATTCAATATCATGGGTGTTTCTGCTGTCAGCATATGGACATAAACCAAATCACTGCAAACAGTCCTGGTTTGGACTACGAGAAGGACATCCAAAATGAAATGGGGTTAAGATGTTGCTGCTGAGGAGAGGACTCTATGCGTATTTTGGAGTATGAGAGAACTGGACCATCTTTAATCTGGTTGACAGATGAGCTGTGGGATTGTCTTGGGTATTGAGTCATGAGACCAAAAATGTTGCACTGAAAGAACTTTATATTTAACCTTAATATGAGCCATGACATTAGTGTAAGTATTAGTATATCAAATGGTTTAAGAATGCATGGACACATTGCTGGGACAAGCCAATTTGCCATGGTATCAGTTAATTTTTTTGCATGTATAGGAAAATGTGTTTAACAATAAATTATTGGTAATAAATTATTTTAAGGGACAACGGTAAACAAGGAGTTGTTTAGGCAAAGTAGATGGATTGTGTTATTAAACTGTGTGACGCGAAACTCTGGCGAGCTGGTAATGTAGGGTGACAGATGCAGCCACGCTGAGCTGTGCCAGCACATTGGCTGCTCATCGCAGGCAGGCAGAGGAAGAAGTTAATTATCCATATAATGAATTTCTAACTTCAGTGTGGCTGTCTGAGGGGATTGAGAGGGATCAGCTCAGAGAGAGCTGACCATGGAGGGAGCTGCAGTGGCTGTGCCTTCATTACCAAACTCACAGCTAATTTAAAATGTATCAATAAGGTGAACATTAACGGTAAAACTCACTCACACACTCGCGCTCTCTCTCTCTCTCTCTCTCTCTCTCTCTCTCTCTCTCTCTCTCTCTCTCTCTCTCTCTCTCTCTCTCTCTCTCTCTCTCTCTCTCTCTCTCTCTCTCTCTCTCTCTCTCTCTCTCTCTCTCTCGCACTCGCACGTATTAGTTGTTACTGATGACAAATGCTCACAATGATTTTTAAAATCCAAGCTCAAGTGTTGATCACATGCATCTTTTCCCAAAGTAAAGCCTCACACAGCGGAGTGCCGTTTCCTGCAGGTGGAGAGGTTAAGCACTGGCGCCATTTCTCCGCTCTGAGGCTGCCGACAGAGCAGGAGAGAGATGAATAAAAGCGAAGGCCTCGCACCAGCCTTAATTTTCTAATGCTGTGACCCACTCCAGTGCAGCGTAACGGCGGATCCCGATGTGGCCATTAAAGTAAATCGCTGCCGAACAGAACGCAGCGGCCCGCGTGTCCACGCCTCATCGGTGCCCGGCTCCGTGTTCATGATTCATCCTAAAGAGCCGAAGCGCTGACTCTCATTCCCCTCACAAACTCACGCAGAGTCCTTCACCTCTGAAATACGACCTCACCCAGCTCTGCCGCTAATAAAAGGCAGCATACATTCTATATAATGTTCCTCACGCTATAATAAAATTTGCAAACCTTATCCAATAAAGGTTTTAATTAAGTGCGGTTAATGTATAGCTTGCATTTCAAGCAGAGGACTGGTATGACTTCAGAGACTGGGGATTGGCCCAGCAGCCGCAGTGCTCAATCTAACATATTGCAATCAAGGATGCGGACGGCTTCATGCATCTTCAATTATCCCCCGTTAGATGTACAGTACCATTGCTTATGCCGCAGCGTGCGAGAATTAAACACTTCACCTGAAAGATGGTTCAGAAAATATTCCCAAAAGGGAGTTTAGTGTCTGATCTAGTGTCTTATCTTGTATATCTAACTCACAATTATTATTTAAAATATCGATGTAATTGGTGTTTGAAATGAGTTTTATTTTACCTTACTATTTTAGTATTTCACACTGAAATACTGTGGAAAAAATGGCTAAAGAAAGTGCTTTGTTTGACACACAGTCCATATGCCTCGTACGTAGTATAGTTAGACTCATGACGTTGTGTTATACTGCGGTGTAAGGCTGGTTTTAAATGCCCACTTGGCTCTCCGCTGGGGTTTGCTCTGGTCACAGGGCTAGGTCTGTTCGTTCCAAACAGGATGCTTCGGACTGGATGTAAATTCACATTAAGCTCACACTGCTGCATGTGTGTAAAGTTACATGCGTGATGTGATGCAGGCAAAGAACAGGCTGTACTCCAAAAGTGGGTCAACTTCGATTTAATTTTCAAGATGGAGCATTTTTTTGTGTGTGTATTACTCCCGCAACACAAGAGGACACAGAAAGTTGACCTCTGGTGTTCCAGCCTGGCTTTAACATTAACATGAATTAAATGTGAAATTGTAAGGACTGGATAATGGTGTCTGCAAGGCAAATCAATGGTAATTTAAAATAAATGTAAATATAAACGATTACGCAACACTGCACAGAGCTCCTGTTATTCCCCTTCGGTGGGAAGTGGGTGTATAACCCCCCCCCCCCAATACAGTGTTCGAGAAGGAAAAAAAAAACAGATTTTCTTCTACCATGAACTGTGGAACTGTACAATGAGGACACCTTCTACAAGTGCTAGAATAAAGAAGTCTGTCAGACATCTTACAATGTCTCAAAAACACCACGGTTACTGTATGCCAATGCCTGTCAGTGTAATCAGTACCTTCTCAAGGATTTCAGCAGAGCGGAGTTCCATTCATATCTCAGGGACAAATCAATCACAATATATGGAATACGCAGGGCATATATTTAGCATGATGCAACGTGATAAGTTGCACGGTAACCCTGGTCAGGTGGAATAGGCTGCGGTATCTGCAGAGCTGGACTGGGAGCTGCAGTGAGGAGTCCCGTGAGGAGGCGATCGCCTTCACGCTGCAGTGTCACCGGGTGCCAGCGAGCCTCTGAGCAGGGGCCCCTGCAGCCCGGCTCGTTAAGAACGTCTCTCTCAGGAGGCGGGGCCTGGGAGCAGTGATGATGTCATTCACACTCTCGGTGCTCGGTGTGTAATTGCTTTGCAAAGCGCTAAGGGTGGCTAATCCTCTGAGTCCCGCTCACAGTGAGCTCATCACACAGCACACAGCTCCCTGATGAAGAGCAAATACATGCTCAATAATAACAAAGACCAATTTACAGGATAATGTTTATAAATGTGTGTGTGTGTGTGTGTGTGTGTGTGTGTGTGTGTGTGTGTATGTGTGTTACCACTTTCATGCATGCAAATTTATGCTCATGTTGTTGAATATATTTTACAGTACTGATTCATTTATATGTGTAAATGCACACATCTAGAAAGGCCCTTGTGATCTCAGCACTGTGTCTGGCACTGATACTCTGCTCACATCTGTTAATGGTGTCCTGTCTGTGCAGCTTCTCATGCCACTTCATCAGATGCACTGTGTAAGTCAGTCTGGATAAGAGCGTCTGCAAAATGACAACAAGGTAATGTAATGTCAGTATGCTCTTGACACGGTCAAATGAAAATCCAGCCTTCTCCCCTTTAGACAGCCACTGGACCGGAAACGGTCACTATGTCTGGATCATTTTCATTCTGGAAAGATGATTTCATTGGTCATGACTCATGGGAAACGCACACCTGTTTGTCAGGTAAAAGGACATGTATACCCGAGTGCAAGTGGCATATCAGTGTCAAACTACACTTTTCTCTTATTTCCATGATGCTGGGTGAAAACGGTTCAGTTTTCAGTAGTTTGTTTCAGTCTGACTGAAATTACACAGGTACAGCATTGAACATTATCACAGATGCATACAGCGCAGTAGCCCACTGCTTGCTGTGATTGAGTTTGCCATTCCCTCCTTGGGAGTGCTACAGCTGAGGTCACATGACACTGCACCCAGATCTCTTCTCTTTCAGTGAGGTGGGGGAGGTTATGCAATGCAGAAGGATTGGCACCTGGTTATCACCCCCCACACTCATCCCCTTCCTGAAGATACTGAGATGACCCCTCTTAGGTTGTGACAGATTCAGAATGGGTAGAATCACTGTCATGTCTCACACAATCACACTTTCATTTTTGTCATGCCTTATACCCAATGACTCTCTTCTGATGGGTATAATATTTTGCATTAGGCAATTTGCACACTTCAGATTGTATCTGTCGTAATTTGCTGTGGTTTAATTAACCCTTAGGCACTGCTTATCCAATACCTTTACAACTATCTGTGATGTGTGACTTCTGTAATCAGTGTCTCTTCAGTCACTTTTTACTAAACTAAAGAGATTAAGACTATTAACACCATACTCATTAACATGTGGAACTAGTCTTGTTGCCCTTTTATGGTCCATTTTAGGGCTTCTGTGCTCTAGGATGCTGTGTTCTCACTGGTCAAGTTCAGTTGACTGATACCCTTCTGCCTGTACGGGCTGGCTGAGTTTCTTTGAATGTTCAGCATCAGAAGTCAACAGCCCCTCACTCTAACCCTGTTTGTCCATATGGAAACTGAGAAACTGCCAAAACTAGACACTAAATGATTACGGTATGATTACATCATACATGTAGATGTCTGATGGCTGCTTTTAATAGCTGCCTCACGAAAATTACATTTGATTGCGTTTGGCCAGCTAAGCTGGCACCAATGAAATCACGTAGCTGGCATTAAGTACAGCTCCATGGTAATAAGTTTGTCTGAGGAAAGGAAGGGCTGTATGTTTGGTAGTTACACACACCAGCATACAGCATCGCCCTGCCCTCAGTACACACGTAGAAATGCTGAGTCTGCACCTTTATCCGATGTCATTAGTTTCGTTCAGTTTCCACATGAAGCTGAGAAACCCGAGCGAGCACATGAAGGTGACATCACACCACGGAGCCACAGTGGAAACTGCCATTAGTCCCCTGTGCTGGGGACCCGGGCCTTGCCCTCAGTGAAGTAATGCTGTCTCTCGCTGGGTCATGCAAATAGCTCTAAACCAACATCAGTGCTACATCTGTTACATCTTCTTTACAATACGACACTAGGACAAAAAAATGGCTATCAAAATAATTTTCTAAACCTCTACTGTAGCATGTTATAAAAGGCTTTTCCTGGTATGTTTCAGGGTTCACCTGTGAAAGGGGTGCACTCTTTCCACTTTGGCCATGTTGTGTGTCATATTGGGAAGGAAATGACTCTCTGGATGCACGAATACAGTACCATCTGGCTGCAGGCACTGTGCCTGTGTGTTGCTGGTACTATACACGCTTAACCATAAAAAGCTAAAAAAAGGTCCAGATTGCCTCAGCCCAGTCTGTTTTTAATGGGCCATAATGCTGGCTCTTGGTGACATTTGGGATTGCTACCCCGGCCTAGATCCAGGCAGAATTGGATGTACTACAATACCAAAGGATTTTTTCATGTTCATTGTGTTACATCTTAAAATCTTTTCTGTCACTGTGGAGAAATTTACTAAGAAACATTTAATCTGCCTACTGTATGCATGTTGCTGGATCTCACTCAAGTCTTCATTCAATTCACTCAATTCAGAAGATTTTCTGTACCACAAATGCCTTATTCATTTATTATGTTGCAGATTTGCTGTGATTTATTCATTAAATGGAAAATCAGCTAATCTGCATTGGTGAAGCATGTTTTATTTGACAGAATGCTTCTTCTTTTCATTTCCTTAAGAATGGCTCTGCACCATTCCTGTGTTAGCTCTGTGGTCTGCCCCCTGATGTATTGCCTCTGTTGAAACACACATAACTGCATTAGCCTCCCACGATGAGAGGGCTTCCTTCATCATATTAAAGTCAGTATTTATTTTCATTATTCTGAAATTGTCTTCATTACAGTGTTTTATGCTTCCTGAACAGGGCCGAGGTTCACCCAGGCCAGCAATCTCGTTAGCGCGGCCCTGTGAGAGGATGAAGATGGAGAGTGCATTAAAAACGCCGCTGTTCTCCGAACGCTTTCTCTCTCTGTGCTCGGCTTCCAGCCTCACTCCCTCCCTGTCCAGCCTGAGGGGTGCAGGTCCTTACCCTTTCCAGCCTCCTCCTCCACGGGCCACTGGGTTAACCGCTGGACGCGAAGGCCAGAAACGCGAGTCTGGAAACGTCAGTGCCACGCCCATGAGCTGCTGGGTGATTCTCCATCACACCCTCATACAGCAGAGCGGCCCCTCATCAATTACATTGCAGTAGCATTTGTTGGCTGGCCAAATGCAAGAGAATATGCTGATTAATGAATTATTATTCAAAAACTTCACAGCATATTTATGTATTAAGCTGAGTGACGTTGAGCATGACTAATGCTTTGTTCTCTGGTTTTATTCTGAGCACAAGAAAAGTTTCGGCTGCAAAATGGCAGCATTATTAATAATGTTTGTTAGGGTTGCAGATTCTTTTACAGAAGGTTACTATGCAAACTTGGAGACTGCAGGAGAGAAGCCTGTGGTAAGGAAATGTACTCTTGCAGGCCCTGATTTTCTCACCCCAAACTTGATTTTTGTTGGAGCGTTGTTGGGAAAGAATGTTGGCACTGGGCAGAAACTGGTGTTACAGTCGTGCCAAGACTTCTGCCCCCCCAAGTCAGGAATCTCCTGATCTTACTGCCAAGTATCCTGCATCAGCCGTAGGGTGAAAACGTGGATGTAGAGATGGCTGTTCTGTAGCTGTGTCTATACAACTATACACAGGGTAATCGGCCACAATCGGGGTGTGTGTGTGTGTGTGTGTGTGTGTGTGTGTGTGTGTGTGTGTGCGTGTTTAAATCAATTACTGCTTCATAATAATCCTGGTGAATAGATGAGCGCGCATTGTCTGCTGGAGTGTGAACTTTGTACTGTATGATGATGGGTTGTCCTGGGCCCTACACTGGAAAACACAATGCACAGGGCTGACTGCAATGTGGAACAGAGAGACAGTGGAGAAGAGTCAACTCCCCTCAACCCCCTCACTTTTACTGCACATGTCTGTCTCCTCATTAATGAAAAGATTAGTCATTCCAGTCACACAAAAGTAATTATAGTCAATTATTACACGTATCATGCAGACTTTCCTCAATTATACATCTGTTCCTTCAGACAGATTAATAATGTATTATCAAACAACTCAGGATGGGGAGTCTCTTTGACTTCTGAGAATATTATCTTTCTTCCAAATATGCAGTAGTCTGTATATTTGCATTTTTACCTGACTTCATAATGCAAAGCACATTATTTTTCAATCCTATGAAAATGACAGCAACACAAAGAGAATCTGTAAATAGACTGGTTTAGAAATAAGCAGACATCAGGACGACAGCTAAAAAGAATCCTACCTGCACACATTGTCTGCAGAAAGAAAATGATATCATCTGAAATTACTCTCAGATTATAGAAATTCCTGAAATGCAAGGCACTGTAAGCTGCCCTGAAGTTCACTGTTTACCTGAAATGTTTAGGTTAGATAAAGTACCTCTCCACTGAGATGATCAGCTGTGCTGATAGAATTATGCTGAGAGATGACCTCTGCCCCTCCGGACAGCAGCATTCATGATCCTGTTTGCAGTTGTACCTGTGATGCTATGAATGACTGGTGATATTAAATTTCTCACAAAAAAACATGTTTCCTTACTAAAATAGGTCATTTTTAAATTCTATCCTTTAAATACACTGCTAGTTGGTGATTTTTTTCCTCACACTAATCATTTTGCCTGTACAGAAGCTTTGTGGGTTAAGGAAGGTTTATGCAGGGATTTTACTCATAGCATTTAATTAGTCAAACAAGCCTGATCTGCTTATTGTGTTCAGCTCAGCTAATAGTTAAGCCATCAGATGAGTCATAACTCTGTCCTCCATATAAAACACAGTGGACGATTACATCACTGGTCTCCTCCTGCAGACGCACTGTACGGTAGCCAGTCTCTTGATCAGAAACCCCACTGGGTGTTGTGCAACAGAAATATATGTCAGAGTGACAGATGTCATCAATGCCGTTTTTGTGTATTTTAGTATATATCAGGAAAAAATGGTCAAGTACATCTTAAAATAACATTTCAGTTATTAAAAATTAAAGCAGGAATGAAAGATTAATATATTTTGGATTTTGAGATGTTAGCCTTTCATGGGAGGTTGCCTGCCTTCATTATGAGGGGCGGGAATAGCAGAGCCGTGCAGTGCTGGTTTTACACCACCGCCTCTGCCGGGAGTGTAAAGCGGGGCTGGCCACCTCACTACCGCATTAACCAGCATTATGCAATCTGAAGATCTCAGGCTGAATGGGTCACAGGATCATTTGTCTGAACAGCTTTCAGATCATTTATAGAAGTTCTGTTTTTCCGCATCATTCATGAGATATGCAAGTGCTCATTTACTTAGCTTCCTGTTAGCAGACTTTAATGGGTGTGGTACGCTTTAGTCATTAACTTCTCTCTTATCATGAGAGAACTCTGTGTAGCTAAATAACTCAAGAGTCTCAGTGGTAATGGTCATTATCCACACGGCTAATTATGGTATTTTTGCCTGTTAGTTAACAGCCAAAGAGAACACTCTGATCCACAGTATCCACAATAATGGCTTGGCGTGAGCTTGATTTGATGGAAGGTACCGAAATGACCCAATCCAAACATTATTAATTATGTTTACAGCTAATCTCGCTCTGGCTTGCAGAATTTCAATCAATTATGTTCCTTTGGGTCTGTACTCAGAGAGCATACATTTCCATCTGACTGAAAACAGACTTCAGCAGTGGTCTTCTTTACGTGAACTCAGAGTGACAAGCTCTCTTCGTTTCTTTCAGCACAGAATGAACACAGTGTTGCTGTGGGTTAATAGCAATGTTATCACACTGTTACAATCTCACAGCGTCACCAGGAGAGAGCCGTGTCACGCCTTGAGCGTAATCCTAGCTCCTCTCTGTTTCTCTCCAACAGCACTGCCTAAACCCCAGCCAGCAGTCGGCATACTGACAGCCTCATATGTCAGAGAAAAGCGCCTACACAGTAGAATTACAAAGTCAGTCAGGCAGAAGTTATTTATATATTTATTTATTTTACCAGAAGATTACAGGTTTAAATCTATTCCTCTTGTGCCCTTAAGCCATTTAACCTGAACTGCTTCAGTAAAGTTTCTGAAAGTATTTAAACACAGAGTGTATAAATGAGCACTGCTCTGGGCGAGGGCATCCACTAAGCAATTAAATAATAAAAAGGGTCTGTATTTTTAAGGATGATTGCTCTCTCCGCGTTTGATGCGCATGTTCGCTGGGCTCGTTTGGAGCGGTGTGCCCGCAGGAGATTAGCTCCCCACTGCGTCTGCATGTTTGCCCGTGTGAGATTTTGTTTATGCAGGGCTTCTATTGTTGTGCTGTTCCCACAACCGCTGTCTAATGAAACCACCAGCGAAAAATGCAATTTGCACACAAGATGCTGGCGCAAGATAATGTCAGCGGCAAAAATGAAGACTGGGGTGATGAAGAAAACCTCCTATTTGTGTATGAATATGAAATCTAAATGAAAATAAATATGTCCGTTTGGATGCTGAGTGTTTGCATGTTACTGAGTGACTTTTATCCACAGCTGCAGTACTTTTATTAAGCATTTATTCCACACAAGGTTGTGGTGGGTCTCATAAAGTATGCACACATTTATGTGTGTGTGCGTGTGCGTGTGTGTGCGTGTGTGTGTGTGTGTGTGTGCGTGTGTGTGTGCATGTGTTCTCTTTTCCTATCTCTCTTGTTTGGTCTCCTGGCTGCCAGCATGGTTTGACACCACGGCTGCATGTATTACAGGCTGATTGACTTGTCTTTTTCCCTTTTATTTCCCTTTCATTCTCACACACATCATTGTCATAACCAGCAGCAGCACTCTATTCTGAATGCGAGATTTTATTGCGGCCTGTTCTCTATTCTCTCACATGCGGAGCTCCCACTGACGTGAACACTGATCATATGTGACAGAGCTAATTTATGGTGCTGGATGAGAGAAATGCAGTTCTGATGCAAAGAGGATGCATTTCTCACTTCCTCAAATTTCCTTCAGCATGACAGTATGCTCCATGCTTCCACTTCTCTCCTTAAATTAAAGTTAAACAGTTTTGGCACGCTTGAGCACCCAGGGCACCCCGGTTGCGCCCACTGAAACCCGGCTGTGAGAGTGTTACTGCGTGTGCAGTATGGCAGCAGTAATATCCTGTGCGCTTCCATGTGCCCCTGATAACAGCATCTGCTCAGCGCTGCAGCAAGGTCTCTGCTCTCACCCTTACCACGCGTTTATCTGCTCAACTGCCAATTAGGCCTGCGCTAACACCACAGCTGTTTCCCCTGCCGCCATCTTCCCCTGTGACACTGACAGCCGTGCATAGCGGTCAGTGGGGTATCGCGGCCTGGCTTTCCTGCGAGGGTCTTCCACTTGGCTGTCTTTCACTTCACCTCCTCTCCCAAATCTCTGCTTTAGTTTGTGAGAAAAAGCCTTCACTCAATCACAGTGCTTTGGAGGGAAAAGCATATTCTCTCTCACCTGTAGGTTTAACACCAAAGAGCAGTATGAGAGTGTGTGAATCAGTCATAGCCCAGAAGAGATACAGCGGTGAATGCTAGCTGTATGCTCCATGACGTTTATCAGTTTAACATCTGTTTCCACAGACAGGTGCACAGATGTGTATATTATGTATTTAGCACTCACATCTAAGATGTGATTACAAAAATACTCTTTGGGGGATAAACACACATTTTTCAAAGTTTTATCACTGTGCTTTATCATTTAATCTTGTGTTTAAAAGCACTGGCAATGAGTGAAACCTGTGAAAGCGTCAGCTGCACGTGTCACGTATTTTTGTTGTTGTTAGAATGCTGAATACTGTCATGTGACACAACATGCATCTATGATCAAGTGGGACCACACCTCCATCCCCTCTGTCCATCATCACCTCTGCCTGCTGCTGATTGGCTGGCTTCTCTTACCAGCACCAGCCATACTAACTGATAGCCTTTTTTTTTTACGCCTACAAGTGTTTTTCTGCACCTTAAAACTCACAACTGTGCAATGCAAGTCATTATTTTTAATGGCAAGAATTGCACAGAAGCGCAGAGCCATGGCCACAGCCATGAACAATGCTGCATCCCGCCCTATCAGCTGAGGCTGCTGTCGCTCACTAATTTACCCAGCAGCTGCCCTTTTCCAAGGTGACTTACATAGCTTAGTTTACCATGCAGGGACACAATAGCAGCCCCCCACCCAGGCCCATGCATCCCCCTGGTTTCAGCCCCAGTCCCCCCCCCCCCCCCCCCTGCTGCTTGGTGTTACTGAGTGCATTGATGTATGTGTATATATGGAGCAAAAAAATCAGGTTTGACCTCAACACCTCTGTTTCTTGTGGAGGTAATGATGTACCATGGCTTAACTGCTCTGAACTGGAACAACGATTCAATTAGATGCTTTAATTAGCTGCATGGTAAATGGCATCCTTCTCTCCTTACTGCTACATTATACAGCTTGCTAAATTTATCCACCCGCTGATAAGCAACCCGGACTTCAAGCATGATTGCAGCGCTAGCGGTACCCAGCTTTATTTTAGGTGGGAGCAACACCTCTTCCTCACTCACAGGTTTTTCACATCGACTCTCGAGACTCGACTCCAGGGACTCTGATGTAAACACAGCCAGTGGCAGGCAGAAAAACAGTTGTCTGAGCATGTTAATAATGTTAGTAACATCGTATCAGTGGCTGATGGTAGTTTAGACAGCTGATCCAAACTGGGATGCATTAACAAGCCTCAAAATCAAAAGCGAGCACCAAGTTAACAGGAAGTTTGAGCTTATTCTAAAAGCATCCTTATTTAGTAACTTTTGAGCTGAGTGGACATGCGCACATTTTAAATGCAGTTGTAACAACTTTGCTAACCAGTGTTGAGTAGTGCTGGGAAGTACCCCTCCTGGGATACTCTCAGCTAAACTAACTGACCTTCATTTGCTAATCACAGTGCGTGGTATTCCTGGGTGAATCAGTTATGTTTAACTGTATTTGCAATACACCTGCACAAACGGCACAGGACTGGCTGCTCTGACGCAGGCGGTAAACGGAGTGTCCATTTAACACTGAAACAAACGGCTCTGGAGGAAAGGATGACAGTAAGACCGTTGAGATGGGACGTTACCCTGGTTCATTTATCGATTTATCCTCTAATTTGCCAGCTCAAACATATGCCAAAATCATAAAATAGGTGTTTGTAAGAACATTTGCTGTCATGTCAGATTGCTACAGTACAGAGAGTGACAATAAGTGCACTCTCCATAGCAGAGACCTACACCTTGATTGTGAAACACCAGTTACAGCCAGTTACACTAATGAAACCAGCCTAATGAGAGAATGAGGAGGCAGAGGATTGCTACTCACTTAATGACACACACACATGCACACATAAACACACACACACACACTCACACGTGTGTGCGCACACACACACGCACACAAAGTGCTGTCTGCAAAAACTGTGTGCCTCCTGTCCTTTTAAAGGAAGTACTTTCAGAGGAACAGGTAATAACAGAATAGAACTGAGGTGCACCAGTTAGTTCTGAAATGTAAGGTTTGATCTTTGTTCGGCAGCAGTTTAATCAAAACCGCCATGCTTTGATACTGTGAATCAAAGAATTACAGCATTCTGTCACTGATCTAATTTAATGCACTTAACATCAAGAGGCTCACCGATAAGTAATTTTGCAGTGCATGATCCAAAAATAAAATGGGTCATAAAATATAATTACCCTTGTGATTATTATGTTTTCTGATCTATGATGATTGATCTTCTGTTTGCATGTTTTGAATGTAGAGTAATTATCTATGTTATGCTATTACTTCATTCATAATGTATGTATGACAAACATAACAGATCATGATATATTCATTTATTTTGTGCAATTAATTTATGTTAATAGCATAAACAAAATTAATCTAATTTACAAATTAAAGACAAGTTCATTACTTTTTAATCAAAACACCTCAAATGAGTGCTTATAAGTGTAAGTATATTCATCTACTTGCAGAACATGGTGTTTTATTTATATTCATGATACAATTAACAATAAAAGATCGTTTGCACAATCTAACTGTGATAATGCGTCATGTTACTGGAAGCTGAGACCCAGCAGCTTCTGTGTACTGACTGAATCGTCTCCTCACACCCGACGGAGGACAATACACAGCAGAGATTTGTGAAATCTCTCAAATTGATTCATTCTAAAACTGATGCCGAAATCTCCATGGAAACCCATCGCCTCAATGTGCTGTTCCTGGCAGGTTAATATTTGCATGGGTGGGATCAGGAGCAGGGGATGCTGGGAAACACAGGCAGGCAGTTTACTGTGGGTAAAGTAATCCCTCCTTTCATTACTTGAGTTTGCTGCTACATTCAGTTTATCCAGAAGTTCATGATTATGTTTATGTTCTCAAAAAAATCAATTGGTGAATGTGGAGGTGTTGTCTTGCGCTTATGTATGGAGTGCAAAAAAGCCAAAAAAAACATCTCTCTTGCTCACCTCTCACCATGACAACCCGCGCACTGACACAGGAGGTGAGACCAGCGCAGCCCTGTGATACCGCTGCACACAGTGCTCTACACTGGAGCAGGTACTTTCTGGAGTATAGGTAATGCCACTGACATCATCCAAGTGACATGCAGGTACCTGATGAATCACAAGGTGGCTGAGAGCCCTGGCTAAATTTGCTCTGCTCTCTCTCACTCCCGTTCTCTCTCTCTTTCTATGAGTTCATGGTTCTGTTTCTCTCTCCTCTCTCTTCTCCCTCTCTCTGCAGCCTACTCCGGTATGTAATGTGCTGATAATGAAACCCCTCTGGTCATTACATCATACATTATGAGGCTCAGTCAGATCCATTACCCAGTCAGTGCCATGTACAGTAATGGACCAGGCAGGGTCCACACCGGGGTATCCAGCTAAACACTGCACTCTGTGCATGTAATTCAATAGTCTGGTAAAGGGTAAGAGAGCTTTGCGTTCACTGTGCAGGGCAGCAGGATGAAGTCTGTCCCTCGGTGAGGAGGAGGAGTATGCTGGAGTGGAGCTCTAGAGATATCCATTACATGGGTACACACACAGAGAGATGAAATCATTACCACGCAGCATTTGGCCCTACCTGACGAGGGTTTGGGGTGGGGAGCAGTGAGGAGCAGCTGGGAGCAGTGGGGAGCAGCTGGGAGCAGTGAGGAGCAGCTGGGAGCAGCTGGGAGCAGTGAGGAGCAGCTGGGAGCAGTGGGGAGCAGCTGGGAGCAGCTGGGAGCAGTGGGGAGCAGTGGGGAGCAGTGAGGAGCAGTGGGGAGCAGTGAGGAGCAGTGAGGAGCAGTCAGGGTTTGGAGTAACAGAGGGGAACAGTGACATGGGCACTTGTATCAGAGCTATATGTCAATATAAAAAAAAAACCTCTCCATGGGACACAGGCAGATTCAGCAATAGACCAGTTCCCTGGGGACCAGTTTATATTTATGCTTGGATTATCATAAATGGAACTGCTGTATTTTGACACAGCAATATGGCAATTTGTGTGGGGAGAGGGAAATGACTACGACGGAGGCCATGGTAACGGACAACACTGACCAGCTTACTATCTCACACAAACATGTTAATTAGGCCTCTCAAGACACAATGCTATAGCTCAGTTACAGCATTATCACATGTACAGCATTGCTATACATAAATAATACAGATAATCTTTGGTGTTAATTCCACATGCGGGGCACACGTCTTTGCTAACACGTTTAAAGGTATGATAATGAGAAAACAAACAGCAAGTGAGAAATATCCGCACCGCATCTGCGGAGACCGTGTACAGCACATGAAAAAAGCACACACTGAAAAGGCATACGCACTCTGACAGCGATGAGGTTTTCAGTAACAGCCTAATGTACTGACTGAAAGACAGCAATAAAGCATCAGAGTGTGTCAGTACTGCCACTCGGTCCTCATACAGACAGACAGATTCAGACACAGTGACACAGATACGCTTTATTGGATGTTTTTGTCGACAGTGAAAATTCTGTCGAAGGGAGATTTCTCTGTGCACCACAGGAAGTGAGGGTCTCTCTTCGACTTGTTCTTGGGGGGTTGTGATTAACATTTGAAGATCTAAAGGGTCAGATAACAGGCGCTGGTCGATCCTCCCTGGTATTGTGTAATGAATATGAATTAAATGGCTTCTGTCTGATGTCCTGATGGAGCTGAGGACCACTGAAGGCTGAGGGATTAAATGTCTGGCTGCGATTATACAGGAGCATTCAAAGAAGCCTGAGCTTTCCTTTCTCTGCCAACACGTACATGCACACACACACACGCGCACACACACACACAGCCTTCTAGATCACTGCACCTCCTCATGAATTCAGGCAAGCTAAAAGTCATCACTCTCTAATGTAGGAACATGGATGGATAGCCAGATGCAAACTGCCGGCCAGTGTGGAATAACTAGAGTGTGAAAATCTCATTTGGAATAATCCTCCTGTCATGTCTGGCTGTCAGACAGGGAGGGGGGGGGGGGGAGGGGCGGGGGGTGTGGGAGGAGATGAGATCACCGTCACGCCCTGCCCCCTCCTGGCTCTCTCTCTGCCTGCTGTTACCTCACACCAACACGTTCGGAGGAGTGTTCATGTATCCCCCGACACCTTTTGGAAAGCCAGGCAGCGGCTGTCTGAGTGCAATGCAATGCTCTAAAGGAGTTTTGCAGTCACTGGGTTTCATTTAAATGTCATCCTGGGACCTGACGAGCAGTGACCTCTGTGCTGAACTGAAGCGCACGTACACACACACACACACGCATGCACACACACAGCCAAGCACACACACACACGCACACACAGCCGCGCACACCACAATAACCCTGAAGTCCTACAGTCATGTCTGTGCTGTCTAACCTCATATAAAACCAGATTCTTCAAACATGACTTGATAAGGCTGCACAGTGAACGCCCGAATGTGTTGCCCGTTCTTCCTCACCTGGTTTCACGGCTTGATTGTCCTGCTGCATTGCATCCCGCTGTAGGCCTCATTCTCTTTTCACATTGACCTGATAGCCACATGTACACATCTGCTCACTGCAGCCAGTGTGCATTAAATAGAACAATAACAATGTGTATTTGTGTACAAGCACATGCTAAGCAAGGCTAGCTCGCTAGTAAAGCTAGCAAAATACCAAAAATACCAAAAATAGCATACATACCACAAATCAACACTGTAGTGTTAGCCGTCTGGCAAATGATAATCAGTATCTATGTATCTATGACACCCATGGGGTCACATTAAAAATGCTCCTAGCCAGTTAGCTGGGTAGTTTACTGATCTCATTCACAGCTGCAGAAACAAACTCATTTTACCAGCTGAATGAATACATTATGACTATATTCCCAATCAAGCATGCCGTTCACCTCTCTGCATGAGTCTTTCACTCACTCTTTAAGAAAATTATTCTATCCAATGATTTTTCATTCCATTGCAAACCTGTAACACGCAAACTAAAAATAAACTGTATTACATAGTTAATCTTCATTAATCTATGTGAGGCAGAATGTGTGTTACACACAAAAGGGCTCCTTCCTTGTCCTGTGTCTTTTATGGACTGCACGGAGGTGATTGAATACCTTCACTGGCAAACAATAGCACCAGCATTCTCCTCTGATATACTGTGTCTGGCACATGTGTGATAGCATCCTTACAGGTACAGGAAATTTTATTTCCACAATAAAAAAACATGTTCGGCATCTAAAATCACCAAGATACTCACTCATATTTACAAAAAAAAAAAAACATAAAAAAAGATATTGTCACTGATCAACCCACATTACATCACAGAAACTAAGCAAGCACCATTACAAAGCAATGTCGCTCAGTGTTTAAAAATCATTCATCACAGCCATCACTTTTGATAAATTATCTCATATATTGTGTTTTATGACTGTAAGTCAAAGACCTTTTGATTTCAAACTGCCTGCGTTTGCCTGAAGCAGCCGATGCTATAGCCACCAGCAGCGCCAATGTTGGAGTGCATGGTGATGAACCTGACCGAGAACATCAGTCTGCATATTAATGCCCTTAATGCCCTTCCTGGTGAGCGCGGGGGTGAGTGCGGGGGTGAGTGTGAGTGTGAGAGTGGGGTGAATGCTGGGGTGAGTGTGAGTGGGAGTGTGCGGTGATTGTCGGGTGGGGTGAGTGCTGGGTTGGGTGTGGGGTGATTGTGGGGTGGGGTGAGTGCTTGGTTGAGTGTGGGGTGAATGTTGGGTTGAGTGTGGGGTGAGTGCCTGGCAGAGCAGGCACCACTGACAGTCAGTCTAATGCCTGCATTCCTCTCCCGTCCTCAAGCCCTTATTGATCAGATCTAATGCATGTTTAGCTGATCCCGCTCAGACTCTTTTATAGTAAATAGCTGCCCGATCAATACTGTCACCTAACATTTGACTAACGTCCCCCATCCGAGCACACAGACAGTCCCAGGATTCAGACGGAGAGTTCCAGTCAGTCAGTGAGGCCGTGAAGGGATGGTAATATTAAAAAATAAATAAATAAAAATATAACATAAAAAAAACACGTGGGTGAGTGCACCATGGTCTCTCTGCAGCCACTGTGGCTCCGCCCGTTTCAGCCCCCCTGCGATGGCCTTCTGCTGTGGATCTGCGTGTTTTAACTTTACGTGTGTTACAAACGACAGGACAGCAGCCTACAGTCTGACAGGAACACAGAAGCCTGCAGCATTTGAAATGTGTTTAGGGAAACATTAAACATGAATGTTGGGGATGGTTTATCTGGAGCTGCAGCGAGGTGCAGCTCTCTCCTCCGTTCATTTCCTCACTCTGGCTCCTGAATTTAAATGCAGATGCATTTTCCTGTCTCACATGCAGCTGAAGCGGTGTGGCGGCTGTCTGAGAGACGCTGCGTTTGGTGTGAGGCGTGGCCCCTCGGCGCTAATGAGACGCTGATCCCTGTTGTCCCCTTTGTCTCTCGCTGGGGTGACAGGGAAGGGGGCGTCTCTTGATCATTCATACCGTCCTAATGAGGTACCCCCCCCCCCACTCCCCCCAGTCTCACCCCTCAGCCCTCCCCCTCCTCCCCTGCAGACAGAGACAGGCGTCCTGGTACCAGCCATAACAGACGAGCTCATCTCTGCAAGGCTCGTGTCTCCCCTCCCCCGCCGCCCGGGAAGCCAATCACAGCGGCGCTAATTACTCATGGCAGCTCTGAAGGCAGGCAGATCGAACGGCATGTCCCTTTAAATCCATCGGCAAGCAAAACAGAATAATTCTCATCCATTAGAGACCTGTAAGTTGTTAATTTACCGGAGTTAATTAAAATATGCTAATTGGAGACTTGCTATTTTTGATAAAAGGAGGTGCAACACTCCCCGCCTGAAGCTATCAGGATGCGTAATTCACAAAAGTATGAAAAGGATTCATACCAGTGCTTCCTTCAGCTCCACCAAACACATCACGCTCCCGAAAATTCCCTTCACACATCACCAGCACTCCGAACCTTGCTATGTCTCAGAACTGATATCTGGCATCTGTCTGCCTTTTTCCCTCCTAATAGCATGAATGTTACAATGTGAGACTGTTTATTTGTAAAAGTGGGAGTGGACTACATGTAAATCTAACAGCTCTTTCAGCATCCAGCTCTTGCAAAGAGGATTCAGACATCTTGACAATGGGAGAGGCTATGGATTTACAGGGTGATGGGCCTAATTGCCCGTTTAGTCAGAAATTTACTCTGGATGATCAGGTGGACAACAAATTCATTTGATAAAGATTAAGAGTGAGAGAGAGAGAAAATCAAGAGAAGGAGAGAGAGAAAGAAAAACTGATTGTGGGGAGGCAGAGGAAAAAAGAAAGAAAGAGAATGTGAGGATGAGAGAGAATGGGTGGAGAAGGAGTGGGAGAGAGAGAGAGTGTGTGTGAATCTGGCAGAAGGAGGACTGTAGTGAGAGAGGCAGTTCACCCCTGAAAGCTCCTGCCGTGAACCTCAGACAGACTAAGAAATTAATTTCACAGTTGAGGGTCAGTGGGCTGGTCATTGTTTTGATAGCCATCTGTCACAAAGCACACACACACACACACACGTGCGCACACACACACACACCCTGCCTCTTTGCCCTCCCCCGGTGTGTTGGGGAATCTGTTAAATGAGAAAGCAGGATGTGAATGGCCGTTGTCAGGCCTCACTGCTGATTATTATAAACACAATGATGCGTCCTGGTCAGTTCTAATGCACAGCGATAACAAACCAGCAGGAGCTCATGAATATGGATGGCTGAACAAAAGGGTCTCCCTTGACCCACTTCGGATGTCAGTAACTAACCTGAACACAGAAAAAACAAAACAATCCAACCATTATATTATAACTTTTGTATTTTTTATATTTACATACGCATTGCACCAGGACTCTCATCTATGGAAGACATTGTAATTATATGAATAATTCAGATAAATATCAGATAGGGACCATCTTCTTGTGTGCTGGCTTGCTATCTGTCATGAGACTAATTTCATGCTCATGTTGTTATGATTATTTGCGTATATTTGGGTTTATTATGAACTAGATGTCTCTAATGTGGTGTTCACTTCTCACAGCATTAAAAATGATCAGACCACTCAGCTAGCAGCACACTGCTTTACTTTAGTTGCACTGACATGTTTCATATGCTCTGTGGTAAACACGGCATGTCTCATTTTCCATAGCATGTTTCATATACAATATCCTCTCATTTCTCAGGAAGCACAGTTATTGCAAATAAATGAAGAGAAGAAATGCAGGAGAAAGTCAACTGCATGGGACTGCAATAATGTAAATCATGTAAGGTTCATGTGAGACCGGGAAACTGATGAGAAATTGCTTGTGTTTATGCATAAATGTGAGGCTGTTATTTTGCACATTATTTTGTGCAAAGAAAGGTGAGGAGAGTCTCGACAGAATAGAGTTTAGGGATCATCTATAAACATCTGTACCCTGTGACCCATGCAGTATCACAGCCCCCACCTTCACACCATCATTCCAGCACCAACCTGTTTCACAGGGTGATGCCTCTCTGCACGCTCACAGGTTGCCCTGAGCGTACTGTCATCCCTGAAACAGACTCCTCACTGGACGGCTCACTGTGGGAACGCCCCTTTGGACGGTTTCTGTCAGAATGCGTGTGCTGTCAGGCATGGCATGCTGCCTTTTGCAGGTCATACAGTACCGAGTGGACACATGCATGCCAGGCTGTGAGGCCTTTATACAGGACCTGCTGTGGCCATGGTAGCCTCCAGGTTCCTCAGTGGCACATTCAGTATCAGCAAGATGCTGATCTTACAGATACTGCAGTGGGATTCACTGAGCAGGCAGGACACAGAGGGCACAGACACGATATTACTGACTTGCACAGACCAAAGTGCCTGGACGCCCTGGCCACCGGCATACCTGCACTGTAATGGCCTCTTCCCTTATATCTTGTGGCAGTTCTGACATTATTTCAGTCACAATTAGTGTTTTCCCTCGCTTTTTTTACCCACAGTCATGGGCTGAAAAACATGAACACCACCATGACAACATCCACCTTTACATAACTTTCATTCATACATAGTGTGTTACAGATACACACGTGATGTCTTCAAGTCTGGTAAATTGATGGCTAGGAAATTAAGTGATTGAAATTATTTAGATTACACTTATACATATATACTGACCACTTATGTCTAAACATCTGTGGAAGGTTCAAAGCTAAAACCCTTTGTTGCATTTTTTAAATTTAATTACCCAGTGAATTTTTATAACTACCAGCTTGAAACATTTAATTTGCACCAGAAGGTTAATATTCGTAAATTGCCTTCCTTTTCTTTTTGTTTTGGTTTTGTGAGGAATTATTGAAGAGACATGTGGGTCCACCAGCAGGAGGGGACTGAGAGGAAGGGCACAGTGCGGACTGTAAGCAGAGACACATGCAAAATGACTGCTGTGGGGATGTTGTGTCTTTCCATCACAGGTTTTCCTGCTTGTATGACCACATTGCACAATGAGGTCAGGTTTGGCACAGACAGGTTTCACACAGATGCCCATAAGAAGCTTTTCTCCACCCTGGATCCAAACCCATTGCCAACATAACAGCCAGATGCATTCTTAAAATATGCCAGTAACATTTCAAAGTATTCATACATTCAGGTCACATTTGGACACAGCCAATATTTTGTCTGTAGATGTACATAATTTTCAGAGTAAAATTTTTGCAAATATTCTATCTGCATTCACACAGTCTACTAATATTTCTCACGCCTCTCAAATATTGGCAATGTGTCTAAACGTCATTCAGACTTAAATCCTCCTGCTTGCCTGAATAGTCTTATTTATCTGTTTGCTTTTTAGTATTTGCATATTTATGCATTCTATTTCGTTCGTATTTTTGGGATCACGTAGATAAATGTGTTGCAACATAAATCATTTTGCAGTTAGATACCTGGCAGCAGAGATGTTCCTGATAGCTGTGTCTGTAGTCCTCATCCTGCGCAGTTCCATGCACTAACACACCAATGTATTTAATTATTCCCAGAAAGAGGGCCGAGGTCAGTGCCAGTGTATGCAGCTGAAGCCACCCTGATTAAAACGTTTTGACAGCAATGTGACTGAAGGGAGATGG